>NC_057801.1:782792461-782793404 GCF_018294505.1 Triticum aestivum
GTAATAAGTCATTAAAAATAAAAAAGATTTTAGTAAAGTTAATCACAACTATTTTTTTTCTATTTATTTCTGAGTAGTTTTTTATATAGTTTTTTTCTTTTTTGCTATATTTATTTTTTCTATTTATTTCTGTATGGTAATAAGTCATTAAAAATAAAAAAAGAGGCGCAATGCTAGTTAATTCGCTTCAAGCCTTTCGGAATAGTGTAAACTGCACTGCACATAGCTCCGTGCAGTCTACCCTATTCCTCAAGGCTTGAAGCGAACCAACGTGCAGGTGAGCATTGAGCCTCTTCTTCATGGTCTCTGCACTCAGGGCTTGTAAACAGCTGCGAGTGCCTCTCACTTGGCGAGGTGGGACTAAAAAAACAGCTGCAAAAAAACAGCTAAAGAAAAAAAGTGCCTCCTACTGGGCCCCCACGGCCTGGATACGACTAGAAACCCACCATGGGCCAGGATTCAGGCCCGCAGGTGGCCCAGTATAACCATCAGGCAAAGCAGTAGTAAGTAGGCCCGTAAGCCTGCAGTGGAGAGGAGCTCGAGAGGGGAGCGGCAGTGGGGCTTATAAACCACTGTGCGCCCCTCTCAGCTAGCGAGGTGGAACTGAACTTTCGTGCCGCACCATGCCAGCACACGGCCATTGGTCCCGGTTCGTGGCACCAACCGGGACCAACGCCCACCCTTTACTCCCGGTTGGTAGCACCAACCGGGACCAAAGGGCGGGAAGCAGAGGGCTTTGGTCCCGGTTGGTGCCACCAACTGGGACTAAAGGGTGCATTGGTCCCGGCTGGTGCCATGAACCGGGACCAAAGACTTTGCTATATAAGGAAAATTTCAGAACCGCATCCCCACTTCGATCTCTCCTCCTCCTCGATCTCCCGACGCCGCGCGCCGTCGCCTGCCGTCGACCTCGCCGTCGCCAACCCGCCCCGACGCCGTCGCC
>NC_057801.1:782794310-782840325 GCF_018294505.1 Triticum aestivum
TAGTAAGTGCTACTTTGTTTTTAGTAAGTACTACTTTATTTATTTATAGTAAGTGCTTAGTATAGTTGAACTAGATAGTTGATTTAATTAATAAAACTACTTTATTTAACTATATATAGAAGTAGTTTGTAGTAAGTGCTACTTTATTTATTTATAGTAAGTGCTACTTTATTTATTTATAGTAAGTACTACTTTATTTATTTATAGTAAGTTCTTAGTAGTTGAACTAGATAGTTGATTTAATTAATAAAACTACTTTATTTAACTATATATAGAAGTAGTTCCCGCATCGACGTCGGCGATGCCTATCCCGCATCCTCGTAGTCGTCGACTCGGCGGTGGAGGCCTGCTTGATCAGGGCCATGTTCGGGACTGGGCTCCACCGGGCTGGTATTGGGAGGTGCTATCTTCTGGGGGACGTAGGTTGGTGAGGAGGCAGCCCATTGTTGACCCGATCCTTGTTTGGTGGCGGTCGCATGGGCCAGTGACGGTGCTGAGGCTTCCGGACACCGTGGAGGTGGTACGTCACCGTGTCAGCGAGGAGGACGAGCACGTCCGTCGCTACATGGTTGCATTGGAGGGCAGGTTCGACAATACCTGGCAGGTTGTTCAGGGATCTCACTGGAGCTATGATCCTGTGATCGGGCGCTACGGTTCTAGTTGTATTAGTGATAATATTCGACGATGTACGGACACCAAGAGATGATGTACTTTTGCTTATAATTATTGAATGCATGCTAATTTGAATACTACTTTATTTTATGATTTGGTTTTGCTTATTTTATGATTTGGTTTTGCTTATTGAATGCTCATATTGGATAAGTTCTCATTCATTTCCGTGTGCTAGACAATTTGGTATAATAATGTACTTGGGAATGAAAGGAGGAGCTACATACATCACCGATAGTCAACACGTGATTAATAATAACGATCTAGTTTAATATTTGGATTATGAACATAGGCCGGAAATGTCGTACTCATCGGACGACGAAAACCGCCCGGGGGAGTGCGACTGGTGCCACAACGACCGAGGTATCTGCGACAGGTTCATTGAGCTGGACGAAGATCGGCGCTTCAGCATTAAGCTCGAGGAGACCTGTGATGTTCATACGGTACGCAATGACGACAATAGTTTTTTTCGTAATTAAGCACGACTTTAACTATTTTAACGTGTATTTTTCATCTTTTCCAATTCAACTAGCTTATCCCATGCTTTGCAAGACGCTATGTCTTGGAGAGGATGGGTTTTGAAGACCATGAAAGTTTCGAAACCAAAAAAATTATCCTAAGTACCCATCATGGTGTGGATTTTCAAGTAAAGTTGTACAATGCTCAGAGTGTAACCCATTTTGGTTGCAAAAATTGGGAAGCACTTTGCAAGATGTATGGTTTTGATGAGGGTATGCTTGTCACCATGGATCTTGGTGATCCTACAATCAAGCAAGAGAGACCTTCGATTTGGGTCCTTGTGGATACACCTCCAATTCTTCCCCCATATGAGCTTAACATAGTTATTAAGTAATTTATATTGTTTATTTCAAAATGGTTGACAACTTATTTCCATTGACAGCTTATTTTCATTCTTCAAAGAATGTGCGAAAGATGGTAGACAGAACCTACTACACCGAAGGCTCCGAATTAACTTATTAGGAGAAAAATCATCTGGTTGCATTTTGTACTGATCTTGAGAATTACAATATCTACAATCAAACTCCTCAATATTATGGTCAATACGTGCCACTAGTGCACGTGTTGAACTACGATAACTACCATGGAGATACCCTGGTAAGACTTTTTACTATTACGACATCCGTGTATCTTTTTGCACACTTCTAGAACTAGTACATCATTGCTAACTACGAAGTTATTACTATGTTTTTCAACAGATAATCCCGAATGATTGTGTGCCTCATCTGATGTATATGCACAGTACCCTTCATGTTTTGAACATACAACCAGGTCTTCCTACAAATCTCAACTGTCCATACCGGGTTTCTAAAAGAAGTGGAGACATGACAATCAAAGAATGGAAAAAATGTATGGACAGTCGTAAGGAGCTTCTTGGAAGCAAAAAGCAGCGAAGGGCAAGAATTGGAGACAGGATGATCGCCATTCTTCATAATGGAGAGTCAGGGTCTATATTGTTTTATGCTATTTTACCTTAAGGGTGTTTAGGTCCTACCTGATACTGATAATCATGTGCTTAGAACAATTATGTAGGGTTGGGTTCGATGACTATGAGGATGATGATCATATGACTTATTATTAATAATGAGTAGAAGTTGTATGATGATGCATGATTAGTAGGACTTGTTATTATATATGATGATGTATGATGCGAGCATGCATCAGTTATTATATCAGCGGGTAAACCAAGGACGAAGATATAAGAAAGGACACTTCTCTCTATTAGCTAGCTATAATAAGAACCTAAAAATAACCCCCAAAACCCCTAAAGCAGCCACTTTTCAAAAAATACATAGACTTTTGGTCCCGGTTGGAGCCGCCAACCAGGACCAAAGGCCCACTGACTGGGCTCGGCGCACAGGGCCACGTGGAGGCACATTGGTCACGGTTCGTGTTTGAACCGGGACTAATGGGTGGAGGTATTAGTAACGACCCATTAGTCCCGGTTCATGAACCGGGACTAAAGGCCCTTACGAACCGGGACTATTTGGTGTTTTTCTACTAGTGACATACTGAGGCGTACTCTATGGCCAATCAAGGGACATTCTTCTGAAGCCAAACTTGAAGGAGCTATGAAGACTTTGGTCTTCTATATTGTCAATGGCATCAGATTCAACTCCCAGGATTTCTTCATCAGACAACTTGCTGCATCTGGGATTGATCTGTTTGGCCTGAAGTTTTATGCTCCACGGGTGATGCGCCTGATCAAACTTCATTCCACTGTTGACTATCAGCCTTCAGCACACAACCATCTTGTTTTTCTGCTTGAGGTTGATCTGTCAGTTGAAGCCATCTACCCTGAGCGTGCCAAGGAGCCGCTATATCTTCATAATGTTGATCATCAAAGCTTCACTCTGCCAATAGAAGGAGTTCATGTACCAAATGCTGCTATTCCTGCTTATCCTCTGCCTGGAAATGTGCGTATGCCTCATTGAGAAAATACCAAAGCCACTGCCAGTACAATTGCTCAAAGGCCTCGGAAGCGTTCTCCTGTACTCAATGACCGAGAGCTGCTTGTGGCCTTATATCAGAAGCAGGACAAACAAGACAATTGGCTAAAGCGTCAGATGCATAGTCTCTTGGTGGATGTCAATCGCATTTGGAACCTGGCCACCAAGAACTCATTTGTTACCCATGAGAATGCGTAGAGGTCCTGGAAGAGCCTCACTCTGTTGCATTTTGAAGACGATCTTCGCGAAGGTGGCTTCATTGAGAGCTTCAAGTTTGATTCCAGGCCTCCACCAAATGCAAGCTGATGCCGCACTCCCTCTCTTGAAGATTCTGAGTATTCATCTTCGGCTGCAACTGTTGTTCCGAATGTCGTCGATGAAGAAGACGACACCACTTCACCGACCATGGCTACACTTCATCTCGACACTGCATCAGGCCCTTCTACACCACCAAACACCAACGTCGACCCTTCTCCACCAAACACCACTGTAGATGCTCTATGTCTTCAAACCTTTTTGGTCATTACTGACAAAAGGGGGAGAAGCATATGAGTTGATTGTCTTCAAGCGGGTCCTTATGGGTGGTTGCATTATTTTGCCAAGCTTTTACAACTCTCGTCTTTTGATACATTTGGTTCTTTGAGTTGTAACACTTAAACTCGATGGTCGTCTGCTACTTTTTTTTGCTACTCTGTGTTGCGATGATAAATTCTGCATGAAGTCATTTTGCAGATGTCCATTTTCCATTATGCATATCATTATCTTCATTATCTTTCTATATGCATAATGTATTTTCTTCACACTTTGAAGATGGCTTCCACAAAGCAAAACCTGCCATGTGCATTTGCATTCAAAAGCAAATCATTTATATGCACATCTTCAGGGGGAGCCTCGTCATATGTATGAAAGCAATACTCACAACACTATACTTTCACATACTTTTATCTCCGCTGAAAACTTCAACCAGTTCGTCATCAATCACCAAAAAGGGGGAGATTGTAAGTGCATCTAGTGCCACCCCTAGTTGGTTTTGGAGTATTGACGACAAACTTGGTTGAGGGACTAATGTGTTTGTGAGAATTGCATGATAACACAGGTAGTAGTCCCATATTGATTCGGTTTACCTACCAGAGATGACCCCTAAAAATGTGTGAAGACATTGATGACAATGGTGGTCTGTGAAGATATTCACGTTGAAGACTATGACAAGAGAAGACATCACATGAAGACTATGGAGTGCGAAGACATGGTTGTTTCGTAGTTTCCTTTTCTTCTTTGTTGAGTCATAGGAACCATCGTACTGTTAAGTGGGGTCCAAGTGAACAAAGTCAGAGTGACTGAAGTGATGCTCAACACAATCCTATGTCTTCGAGCGAAGACAATGAGAGCAAATCTTATCTAGAGCTGGATGAGTCAGCTTTACTTGTAGCCCAAGTCAAGTTGTCGCGTGTGTTTGAAATCTGACCGTTGGAAACATGTCAGTTCCCTAGTGACCCAGGGTCATTTTGGACAAATCAGGTCAGGTTGCCTCCTGGCTATAAATAGCCCACCCCCTACACCATAAATTGGTGGCTGCTCAGAGTTAGTGCACGGCTTTTGTCGCTTGAGAGCAACCCAACTCCGAAGCATTTGAGAGTGAAATCCTTGCGAGGACAAAGCCCAAAACACTCAGAGCCAAAGAGTGTTAGGCATCAGTGAAGTCTTTTTGTCCGCATGATTCGACTTATTACACTTGAGGACTATGACTCCTCCAGCCGATTAGGCGTCGCGTTCTGAGCATCCAAGAGTCATTGTGGATTGTCGGTGAATGAAGTCTGTGAAGGTTTAGAAGTCTCCCTTGAAGACTTACTAGAGTGATTGGGCGAGGACTAAGTGTTCTTAACTCAAGGGTAATAAGGTGAAGACCAAGTCTTCTGAGTTGAATCTCAGCCTCCCTAACCAGACGTACAGTTGTCACAACAACTAGAACTGGTCCAACAAATCCCTTGTCCTCTCCGAGCAACTGGTGCTATCCTTCCTCTCTCTCTTTACTTACAGTTTGTCTTCGTGAAGTCTTTGCCCATTTGCCTGATCTAATTGACTTCACTATGAGAAGACTATTTACTGTTGGCTTCATACTATCTTCCATCCTGATCCATACTACCTAGCTGCTGATAGTCTTCGTGCTTTCACTACATTGCTTACTTGACTATGGCTTGTCTAGTGTAGTGTGCCTTCCGCTGCATATCTATAGGTTCATTTCTATTGTTTGTCTTCAAAGCACCCATGTTTTGAAGATGTTCATAAAAATCGCCTATTCACCCCGCCCCCTCTAGTCGAATACTAGCACTATCTGTCTTGATACTGGTTTTGAGCTTTTCATTTTCTTCCAAGCTAAGCTTCAACTTGGTCTCAGCTTTTTGTGCCTCGGATTCCTAACGTTTGAGCATTTTCCTTATTCATCCAGTTGTGAGTCATTAAAGCTTAAGCTGTCCTGCAAATGAGCATTGAAGACCATAAGTATTTTTCAGCATGTGTATACGGAGTATCTTAAAAGTCCCAAGCACATTACAAGCAATATACCTGGCACTTGGGGGCTATGTATGAGGAAGTTCTTTCTCAAATTCAGTAGATAATTAAAGACCTGACTCATGTTTCTCCGATAAGCCGGCCCTGGAGGGCTATGAATTGCGGCTCTCAGTTAAATTTAATACAAGAAGACCTAGTTCATCTTTCCAATATAAGCCGGCCCTAGAGGGCTATGGCCTGAACTCTTAAATATAAATGAAGACCCAGCTCATTATGGAATGATGAGCCGGCCCTTGAGGGTTTCTAATGGATTCTTTTGCAATAGAATATTAACGTCAACATGGTTGATGCATCTTATATAAGCCGGTGATAAGGGGTTATGACCCAAAATTTTAAACTTGCATGTTGCTGAAAGTCTTAAGCATACTTAATAGTCTTTTCTATGATTAAGACTTGGGGGCCGGATAAGTATATGAATATATATAATGTTAACAGAGGAGGTGACTTCATACCTCATATTTTTGTCGCATCATATTGACCAAGCTGGCTTCCAGGTCGCAGCTGTATGAAGCCGGCTCAGATAACCAGAGTACAATTCACCAGCATTCAACTTTGAGTAGTTCTCAAGATCAAGCTTGGGATTATTTTTATCTGACAAGTGTGCTTCATCCTTGGGGGAATGTTTGCTCAGTACTGTGGAGACATCGGGTGGCTGGTAAGCTAATCCAGTGACAATCACCTCCTCAATATTGCCATCAACAGGAGTCTTGTCCGAATGTTTGACAGGAAAGGCGGTTTAGGACTCGACGGGTCTTGATGGGTCACCGGCTCATCATTAATATCCACAGCTAAGTACGGATTAACAAAATCAGCTTGCAGAGGCGGGTCATCTTGCCGGCTCTCAGGAGTTTCAATTCCTTGGTTTGAGCTTCACCAGCCTTCGGCGCCTATTTCTCTTGTACAGAAGCTTCAACAGTCTTGGAAGGGCTAGGTTTTTGCTTCTTTCCCGTCTTTACCTTGGACCTATAAAGAAAATTATTCATTTTGATAAGTATGAAAGGGCTAGTTAATTTATTCAACAAGTAATAGAACTTACCGGGTTAACAACAAATATGGAGAGCTGTGTCCCGTTTGAGTCACCATAAGAATGAGAAGTATCCTGATATGCTGAGTCATAAGAATTAAGAGGTTGTCGGATGAGGCCGACTCGTGAAAGAGAGGAAGTAGGACTTTGAGGCACCTCATGACGATGTTTACGAGGCAGTGGTGTGTTGGATAAGCCGGTCATCATCTCTTCTTGGCCGTTGTGCCGAGTGTGCCGTCTGGACTCATGCTTCCATTTCTTCAAAAGAAAGTTGGGGTATAAATGAGAAGGAGGATGAAAAATTGTACTTTCATGATGACCTGCCGTGTTTTCTCTCTTGGTAAGGTTTCTGAGTCAGAGGAGACAGGGATTACCTCAACGACGTCTGCTCGGCTTGTATCCCTTTCCTCCTAAGGTGAAACAACATCAATAAGTTGCATAAAAATAATACCAAGTGAATCAAGCCCTACCTCTGAGTCATCCAGTTCGATCTATTCTTTCACCCTGGGCTTCTTAGGACGATGTAGACCGCGACTGGTCATTTTGATCCTTTTTGCTGGAGCGGCAGTGGCTTGTATCTTCTTTTTCCAGAAGGAGGAGTCGGCTTGGATATACATGAACAATTGTATCAAAACTAGAGAGGTTGACAAAAAAAGATGATATATATGAAAGGGTACTTACAGCTGGCGGCGGGTTGAGAGTATAATAAGGAGCTAGGCCTGGTTTGCTGGAGTTTGCCAAGGACTCACCAAGGAGTGATTTGACAGTATGTTGATTTCCTTCTCAGTCAAATCAGTGGACTTGTAGTGCAGAGGATCATTGGGACTTCCAGTATATTCAAACATTAAGCTGGAGTGACGGCTTAAAGGTAATTCTCCATGAGACCCAGCAACGAACAAGATCGACTCAAGTTAAGTCATTTGCAATAAAGGCCCGGATCTTTGAAAAGGTGGAAGAATAAAGACCACATTCCACATCAGTCATACGGCCTGGCTGTGGGCCGCTGGTAGGAAGACGATGTGGACGATAACCCGGCAGGGGGTTTTCTCCTTCTAGAGAGGTATCTTTGCAATAGAACTAGGTGAAATTCCAATCCTTAGGACGACTCGACAAGGAGGCGGCTGGGAAGGTCACATCTCTCCGCCTTTGAATTGAAACACCTCTGAGTTCACGACTAAGCCCGTCGGGCATCTGTTGACACACGAACACGTCACATGTACCCTCGACGCCGGGGGTGATGCACCACAGCTCACGTCGAAGGAGACCCGACCGACAGCGCGATACGCAAGACAGTCGGCAGGCGCTTTTGCAGACCCGAAACCCCGCGCACCCGGGAGGGGCCCCGTCAGGGGTTGCGGCGGCTATGGGCTGCCCTAGGTCGATTCGCTCGCCCCTAGAGCCTCGATATTCGCAGCTCTCAAACACGAAGAACAGCGAAGAACGAGAGAGAAAAACGATGGAGAGATAAAACGTAGACTTGAAAAAAGTAGTATATTGATTTGTTCGATTGTGTGTTGTTCAATCGGCCGTCACCCCCAACATATATAAGAGGCGGCTGGACTTCCCGTACAAGTAAAGGATTCATCTAGGCTTTCCTTACAAGAAAAAATACATCAATTCGCGCCCTAGAGTCCTAGTTCTATTCCAACTCGGATTCAGTCTGAATCTGGCCCAACTTCTGTCTTTCTCCTTGTGCAGGCCGCCGAGCCTCCATATGACCTCCGATCGAGATGGCCCGAATATCAAACTTGTGCGCCTCGATGATACGAACAACTCTCATGTTGATCACTTTTTCAAATAAGGCCATCTTGAATACTTTTCGAGGTCGTCTTTACCTTCCAGTCGGACTCGGTCTTGCAGTAGACTGAATTATCCGGGTCTTGTAGTGAATTTGCAGGCCATATACTATCTCTGATGATGATGACTCCAAAACCAAAGTTTACCGTCTTGATGATAAGCACAACTTCTGTATTGAACACTTCTTCATCTGAGGTCATCTTGATAAACTTTCGGGCACATGTTCAGTTTCACTCGGATCCGAGCTCATCCACTCGGATATTAGAGACTTCCACTCGGACCATCCGACTCGACCTTTTCACTCGGAAAACAATCTTTCACTCGAATGACTATATTTTCACTCAGAGGACAAACTTTTACTCGATCGATAAGTTTTCACTCGACCTTTTACTCGATCGTTAGGTTTTCACTCGACCTTTTACTCGATCGGTAGGTTTTCACTCGACCTTTTACTCGATCGTTAGGTTTTCACTCGACCTTTGACTCGATCAGTAGGTTTTCACGAACTTTTACTCGATTGGTAGGTTTTCACTCGACCTTTTACTCGATCGGTAGGTTTTCACTCGACATTTTACTCGATCGGTAAGTTTTCACTTGACCTTTTACTCGATCAGTAAGTTTTCACTTGACCTTTTACTCGATCGGTAGGTTTTCACTCAAAAAGTAAGTTTTCACTCGATCGGTAAGTTTTTACCCGAAAGGTAAGCTTTCACTCGACCAGTGAGTTTTCACTCGGATGATGAGCCTTTCACTCGACCAAAAACATAGCCTGATCTTGATTTGTCTCCCCAGGTCTCATACGACTTCGGATTGAGACGAATTATATATGAAAATCGATCGGCTCGACAAGACGAAACTTTCTTGTGTTGAAGTTTTTCCGATTCAAGGATTTCTTAAGGACCGAATTGCTCGCGCAACCCATCAGACAGGGTGTGTGGTACTTCGCGCCATATTTCCATTCTGTTTCGGTCTGCAGTGTATTGCCTCTAACTTTTGCATATGAACTCGGATTGAGATGATTTATATATCAAAATCGATCGCCTCGACGAGACGAAGACAATTCCTTTAGAATACTCCTTCATCCGAGGTCGTCTTGAAGGCACGATCGGCTGAAAACCACTCGGAATATTGAATTCTGTCACTCGGAATACAATTTCGGCCCCAAAGATGGAGTCGGACGATGATAACCTAAACATCAAAGTTGTTCCACTCGGTGATGTGAAACTTTTCATGCTGAAAACCCTTTCACTCGAAGCCATCTCATTTTCTTTTACACTGTGCCAAAATCTGATGTCAACACATGCCCCCCTGTTTTTCGGCAAAGCTTGCATGCCCAAAAATAATATGCACGGTGTTTGTTCTAAGGACGATGTCAACACTCCATCGGCCATTTATTTTCTTAGGACGATAATTATGTATCAGCCATGTTTGTGCTAAGGGCGATAATCATATATCGGCCATTGCCTACTTAGGCTTCTTGCCACACACTCGGGTGGTAATTCTTCAAATATTTTCCGTTGAGAGCTCGGGGTAACAATGCCCCTTGTATTGATTCCACCAAATATGAATTTCCGGGAACAATTCTTGTAATCCTAAAAGGACCTTCCCAACTTGGAGACCACTTCCCGAATTTTCTATCTCTTGAACCAATCGGCAGAATCACTTTCCAGACGAGATCACCAACTTGAAAATTCTTCAACTTAACTTTCTTATTGTAAGCTCTTGCAACCCTCAACTTGTCTCTTTCTATGGACTTCAAAGCAACCAAACGTTTATCGGCAACTTCATCAATATTGTCCATCATCAAGTTATAAAAGTCTACTGCCGATAAATCATTTTGTTTGGCTATTCTCAAAGCATTCAAATTTACTTCTACTGGTAAAACGGCCTCTTGACCATATACCAGCTCATATGGAGTTACCTTCGTAGCACCATGCCTTGAAATTCTATGTGCCCATAAAGCTTCGGACAACAACTCATGCCATCTCCTCGGATTATCCTCAATCTTCTTCTTGATGAGCTTGATTAAAATTTTATTGCTAGACTCAGCTTGTCCATTAGCTTGGGCATAATACGGAGATGAATTGAGCAACTTTATATTATAAGATTCGGCAAACTCTCTGACTTGGTGTGACATAAAAGATGAACCTTGATCTGTAGTTAACGTTTGAGGAATACCGAATCTATGAATAATGTGTTCGGTTATGAATTGAATTACCTCCGTGTGTGTCATGTTCTTGAGAGGTACTGCTTCAGACCATTTAGTGAAATAATCAGTTGCCACCAACACGAACCGATGCCCTTTTGAGGAAGATGGGTGGATTTGTCCAATGAAATCTAAACCCCAACCTCTGAAAGGCCACGGTTTGATAATAGGATGTAACATAGCAGCAGGAGCCAATTGAATATCACCAAACTTTTGACAAGCTTCACACCCTTTATAATATCTGAAGCAATTGTTAATCATAGTCGGCCAATAAAACCCAGCACGTTGCAATAACCATTTCATCTTGGGAGCCGACTGGTGAGTGCCACAAATACCTTCATGTACTTCCCCCATAGCAACTCTTGCCTGGTCCTCATCCAAACACTTTAGAAGAACATCATCGACTGTTCGGCGATAAAGACCATCATCTCTCCTTGTATACTTGAAAGCCATACGCCGAACAGCCCTGTCCACCCTTTCACTCGGATTGCACAAGTAATCAACAATGGGCTTTCTCCAGTCGGAATTATCACCTGCACTAGATTTTTTGTTAATGGCCGAATCAGTGGGTTCAGGTTCGGCCTCTCCCATATTGGCAAGGCAAGACATCGGTCTTTGAGAGATATGAAACATGCCATGATCAACATGATATCCAGATGCTTGCTGTGCCAACTCATTTGCTTTCTAGTTGTCATGTCTAGATATATGTGCAATGCTAAAACAGTCCAAAGTAGAAATTATATCTAGACATTTATCAAGATAAACATTAAGTGATTCGTCCAAACACTGAAAGACTCTGGATATTTGCTGCACCACTTGTAACGAATCACTGTAAGCCTCAATATGTGTAACACCTATAGCAAGTAACATCTCTAGACCGAATAACAATGCTTCATATTTGGCTTGATTGTTTGTGCAAAAATATTCTAAGCGGCATGAGGCGATATATAAACAATACCAACACCTTGGCCATTGCTACAAACTGAACCATCAAAGTATAATCTCCATGGCACTAATGAAACAAGGTTCATATCAACATCATGCTTGTCATTAATCCGATGTTCAACAATGAAATTAGCAACAATTTGGCCTTTCATGGATTTTAGAGATTCATAAGCCAAATCATATTCAATCAAAGCATAAGCCCACTTGCCAATTCTACCACTAATAATTGGCATATGCAACATGTACTTAATGACATCGGTTTAACAAGCTACTACACAAGCACTCGGCACTAGGTAATGTCGCAATTTTGTGCAAGCATAATATAAGCATAGACATAGTTTTTCAATAGATGTATACCTTGTCTCGGCGTCTAATAAGCGTCTGCTCAAATAAGTAATGGCATGCTCTTTTCCTTCGGTATCTTGAGTCAAAACAGCACTAATAACACCTTCCTCTGCTGCGATATAAAGCTTAAAAGGCTCTCTATGCTTGGGTGCTTTTATCACCGGAGGAGTGCACAAATAATTCTTGATCATATCAAAGGCTTCTTGCTGTTTTGCCCCCCAAGTGAAATCAACATCATTCTTTAACTGAAGGATAGGAGTAATGCATCAACTTTCGCTGACAGATTAGCTATGAACCTTCTCAAATAATTGACCTTGCCAAGGAACTTTTGCATATCTCTCTTGCATGTTGGAGCCTCCACTTTCTGTATGGCCTCTATCTTTTTGGGATCAATTTTGATGCCATCTTCATGGATAATGAAACCCAAAAATTTGCGAGCTGACACGCCAAATGCACACTTCAAAGGATTCATCTTCAGTCCATACTTTTTCATTCTTTCGAAAGCTAAACGCAAATCGGCCAAGTGAGATTCGAAAGCATCCGATTTGACAACAATATCATCAATATAAACTTCAAGTATGATACCGAGTAAATCATGAAAAATCAAATTCATAGCCCTTTGATATGTGGCTCCATCATTTTTTAATCCAAATGTCATCACTGTCCACTCGAATAAACCAAGGAAACCAGGACATCAGAAAGCTGTTTTGTACATGTCCTCTTCAGCCATAAAAATTTGATTGTATCCGGCATTACCATCTAGAAAGATAATAACCTTATGTCCAGAAGCATCATTAATAAGCATATCGGCTATTGGCATGGGATACTCATCTTTGGGTGTAGCCCTATTCAAATCTCTGAAGTCAATGCACACCCTCAACTTGCCGGATCCCTTCTTCTCCACTGGGACAATGTTAGAAATCCACTCGGCATACCTGCAAGGTCGAATGAAATTAGCTTCAAGTAGTCGACCGATCTCTTCCTTGATCCGGTCATATGTTTTCGGATTGAACTTTCTGGCCGACTGTTTATAAGGTCTAAAACCGGCCTTTATAGGCAACCGATGCTCCACTAGCTCTCGGCTCAACCCTGGCATCTCATGATATTCCCATGCAAAGCAACAAACATATTCTTTCAATAGCTTGATAAATTTAGCCTTACAATCGGCTTTCAAATTTTTGTTTATAAATGTCGGTCGAGTGGCTGAACCATCTCCAATATCTATCTCTTCTAATGGATCAGCCGACGTAAAACCTTGTCCAAGTTTATCCATGTCATCCAACTCCTCTATAGACTCATACATATCGTCCTCATTGGACCGATATTTTATAAGTCATTTTTGTAACCACTCGGAATTAGGATCCATTTAAACATATCATACCTTGGAGCCGACTGCATTCAGTCGGCTTTAAAGACACGGGCACAAAACCATTCTTGGTCGCGCTGAGAAAATCAAACTCTGATAAGTCACGTCCCGTCAAGCAAGTAGCATTGGGATGTTGCCAATCCACCGATGCATTGGCCAAAGCAACACAGGCCGAGTTATCCGCATGAATAACTTCCACTTCATCATCAGCCCACTGAATCAAAAACTGGTGCATAGTGGATCGCACGCACTGGTTTGCATGAACCCAATCACGGCCTAGTATGACGTTGTAGTTACCTTGTACCTCAGCGACAAAGAATGCAGTAGCCAAAGTTTAGCTTCCGAATGTAAGTTCCGCATACATTACACCTTTGGCTTCAGTTTTCTCTTTGCCTTCAAATCCGTTGAGCACCACATTCGTCTTCATCAGCTCTTCATCGGGCAAACCCATTTTTTTGAAGACCGAATAGGGCATAAGATTTACTACAGCACCACCATCAACAAGCATTCGACTGAGTGGCGATCCATTGATATGACCTCTGAGATATAATGGTTTCAAATGTGTTACTGCTTCTTTTGGCTTCTCGAATATTGCGTTCTTAGGGCCAAAATCCAGTTGAGCCACTTCCCCTTCCTCATCTACAGCACGAAACTCAGCAGGTAAGTAATATACCATATTGATATCCATACCTTCATGAACCGGTGTAGACTCATAGTCCAACATATCAGCCTCTTCTTCAAGTGGATCGACCGATTCTGAAATCTGGCCGAGTGAAGGAGAAGTAAGAAGTGTTGTAGACGATGTACTAGCTGTCGCATCGTCCTCCTTGGGTGATGTAGGCACTTATGTGATAGATGTAGAAGCTGATGTATCTTGTATTTGTTTAGGCCTCCACACTTGTTTTGCTGGAACCATGGGCCGAGTGTCATTGAACAACTTATCCCTTTGCTTCTCGGTCTCCTGCTCTGCCATCTCTTGACTCCTTAACCTCTGTAGTTTCCTCTTATGTGTCTTTGTTAGCCCTGGAGGACACCACTTTGGTCGAGTGTATTTAGCATCTCTCACCTTTACTTGGCTGGTGCTTGCTCCATGGTCATTAGCCGAGTGCTTTGGCGCGATAGCAAGTATCGGCTCAGTCGAGTGGCTATGCACAGTCGGCTGCTGTATGGGGAATGTTTTGGTGCCCAAGATAAGTGAGTCGACATCCATTTTCTCCTTGCCTTTTCCCGACTCAACTGCTGCAACACTTGGTGACTTGACACGCCATTCTTTTCGACTGTCCAGATGCATGAAATTTCCACTCGGGCGCACCTTTTTACTCTGATGGAATCCACTCGGATGGATGTCATTCGGATGGAATCCACTTGGATGGAATTCAGTCGGATGGAATCTACTTGGCCACATTTTTTCACTTGGATAGCTTCCACCTGGGTGCATTCTTACACTAGGATATTTTCCACTCGGTCGCATATTTTGACCAGCCGACTGATAGTCACCGATGTTCAGTCGGCCATTATATGAGTAATCAAGTCGATTCCACATAGATTGCCTCTGCTCTTCTGAAAACTGTGCCCTTGGTCCACCCAGTTTCACATACTGACTGAATATATCATCTGATGGTGACCTTGGTCGTTTCAAGTATGATGGCCGGTTAGAGCTGGAACCGGCCGACTGATTAGCATATTTGGACAGCAACATATCAAAAGTTGGCTTGATCCGCTTGCATTGCACTTTAGCTTCATTCCTCTTCCATTTGCCGACTTCTGGACTCTTGGGCTTGACAAATTTAACTCGAGTGTCCTGCTGCACCTGTGTTTGCCCCCCGAGTGTAGGATTCTTGATGGTGATCTTGATCACTTCCTTGCCATCGGGTTGCTTATCAAGCACAACATGTCTCCCCAAAACCTTGTCGCCCTCCTTGTCTTTCCTGGGCTCACCAACAATGACATTAGCTTTATTAGCAGATTCGACTACCTCCGGCCGAATGAGCAGCTTCTTCCCTTCTAAATCCATGGTGTTCATTGGAAAGGGCTGTTTATCAACTTGCATCTCAGAAAAGTTCAATCGTCCGTCATTAATGGTCGATTGTATCTGTCGTCGAAAAACATTGCAATCGTTAGTAGCATGAGAAAAAGAATTATGATACTTGCAATAAGCACGCCGTTTCAGCTCTTCAAACGGCGGTAAAGTATGAGATATTCTAATAATTTTAGCCTGCATCAAAGCATCAAATATTCTATCACACTTAGCAATGTTAAAAGTAAATCATATCTTCATCACGATTCTTATGAATCGGTTTCAGATCATTGCAAGAAAAGGGTTTGGCCTTAGATGGCCAAACAAATTCAGTAGCAAAAACTTCACCCTCATCGTCCGAGTGTTCACTATCATATTCCACCATATTCATCTTTGGACGATCGGCTTTGTACCTATGCACTTCTTTGAGATCTTTGCCTCGGCTTTCCTGAGCCAAAGCCCTTTGTAAGACTTGGTTAATATTTAAGAACTCATAGCCTTCTAGCTTTTCTCTAATGGGAGTTCTCAAACAACTCAGCACTAGGTTTGCCAAATCTCTCTCGGTGATCACCAAACTAAAACATCGGTTTTTTGTTTCTCTGAATCTCTTGACGTAATCGGAGACCGATTCATCATGCTTTTGTTTAACCGATGTTCGATGTGACAACTTGAGTTCATTATCGCCGCTGTAAAAGTGATCATGAAATTTCAGCTCTAGCTGCGACCAAACTCGAATGGAACCATGAGGTAAAGAAGAAAACCATGAAAATGCGGTACCAGTTAATGATAAAGGAAATAAACGCACTTTCAACTCATTTAGTGAGCCCGCTTCACCTAATTGTGCCAAGTATTGACTAACATGCTCCCATGTGGTTTTTGTGCCCTCTCCATTGAACTTAACAAAATCTGGAATTTTATATCCTGGAGGGCACCGGATGGCATCAAAGTACTCGGGGTACGGCTTTTGGTAAATCCGATTCCGAGGTAACTCAACCCCAAAATTCTCTCGAAGCATCTTAGCCATCTCCTCTTTAAGATTAGCTAAACCATCATCCATAGTGGACGATGAAGCTTGTGGCAGTGGCATAGGAGGAGTAGGGTTACTAGATGTAGGCAGGAATTGTGGCATGTATGTCGACCCATAATTTGGTAGCGGTCGAGTGGTTGTAGATGTAGGTAAGGTTTGGTTCGGCGTTGCCACCGAACCTGGCATGCTCATAATAGGATTAATGGGTGCAGCCACAATCTGATTTGTTTGGGTAGGATAATAAGCCATCGGCACGGGAGGCGCCGATGCAATAGGTAAAGCCAGATTAGGGTTTTGCACACTAGCAGCTACACCATCGTTACCACCAGTCGATTGAGATGTATTCTTCTGAGCATTAGTATTTTCTATGAAAGTTTGATAGACTAGATTGTTACCATCGGCAATACGACTTTCAATCTCAGCCCACTGCTCAGGAGAAAAGGCAGTACTTATAGAGGGTTTAACCTGCTCGGCTTGAAGAGGAGGGAACTTCATTTCTTCAATCAGAGTGATGTTGCCTTGGCTATCCTTCTTGAACTTTGCAAGGAACTCCTGCAAATCCTTCTCTTCGCGCGCCTTCTTGTACTCCTCATAGACTTGGCGATGATTAGCCGATATCTCATCAAGACTGGGCTTAATGATGTTATCGGCGTCTACCTCGGATGGCTTGGGAAGATCGGACATGGTGGATGATGACGATTGATCTTCGTTCCCCAGCGGAGTCGCCAAAAAGTGTGTTGACACATGAACACGTCACATGTACCCTCGACGCCGGGGGTGATGCACCGCAGCTCACGTCGAAGGAGACCCGACCGACAGCGTGATATGCAAGACAGTCGGCGGGCGCTTTTGCAGACCCGAAACCCCGCACACCCGGGAGGGACCCCGTCAGGGATTGCGGCAGCTATGGGCTGCCCTAGGTCGATTCGCTCACCCCTAGAGCCTCGAGATTCTCAGCTCTCATACATGAAGAACAGCAAAGAACGAGAGAGAAAAACGATGGAGAGATAAAACGTAGACTTGAAAAAAGTAGTATATTGATTTGTTCGATTGTGTGTTGTTCAATCGGCCGTCACCCCCAACATATATAAGAGGCAGCTGGACTTCCCGTACAAGTAAAGGATTCATCTAGGCTTTCCTTACAAGAAAAATTACATCAATTTGCGTCCTAGAGTCCTAGTTCTATTCCAACTCGGATTCAGTCTGAATCTGGCCCAACTTCTATCTTTCTCCTTGTGCAGGCCGCCGAGCCTCCATATGAGCTCCGATCGAGATGGCCCAAATATCAAACTTGTGTGCCTCGACGATACGAACAACTCTCATGTTGATCACTTTTTCAAATAAGGCCATCTTGAATACTTTTCGAGGTCGTCTTTACCTTCCAGTCGGACTTGGTCTTGCAGTAGACTGAATTATCCGAGTCTTGTAGTGAATTTCCAGGCCATATACTATCTCTGACGATGATGACTCCAAAACCAAAGTTTACCGTCTTGATGATACGCACAACTTCTGTATTGAACACTTCTTCATCCGAGGTCATCTTGATAAACTTTCGGGCACATGTTCAGTTTCACTCGGATCCGAGCTCATCCACTCGGATATTAGAGAGTTCCACTCGGACCATTCGACTCGACCTTTTCACTCGGAAAACAATCTTTCACTCGGCTGACTATATTTTCACTCGGAAGACAAACTTTTACTCGATCGATAAGTTTTCACTCGACCTTTTACTCGATCGTTAGGGTTTCACTCGACCTTTTACTCGATCGATAGGTTTTCACTCGAACTTTTACTCGATCGTTAGGTTTTCACTCGACCTTTGACTCGATTAGTACGTTTTCACGAACTTTTACTCGATCGGTAGGTTTTCACTCGACCTTTTACTCGATCGGTAGGTTTTCACTCGACATTTTACTCGATCGGTAAGTTTTCACTTGACCTTTTACTCGATCGGTAAGTTTTCACTTGACCTTTTACTCGATCGGTAGGTTTTCATTCAAAAAGTAAGTTTTCACTCGATCGGTAAGTTTTTACCCGAAAGGTAAGCTTTCACTCGACCGGTGAGTTTTCACTCGGATGGTAAGCCTTTCACTCGACCAAAAACATAGCCTGATCTTGATTTGTCTCCCCAGGTCTCATACGACTTCGGATTGAGACGAATTATATATGAAAATCGATCGGCTCGACGAGACGAAACTTTCTCATGTTGAAGTTTTTCCGATTCAAGGACTTCTTAAGGACCTAATTGCTCGCGCAACCCATCAGTCAGGGTGTCTGGTACTTCGCGCCATATTTCCATTCTGCTTTGGTCCGCAGTGTATTGCCTCTAACTTTTGCATATGAACTCGGATTGAGATGATTTATATATCAAAATCGATCGCCCCGACGAGACGAAGACAATTCCTTTAGAATACTCCTTCATCCGAGGTCGTCTTGAAGGCATGATCGGCCGAAAACCACTCGGAATATTGAATTCTGTCACTCGGAATACAATTTCGGCCCCTAAGATGGAGTCGGACGATGATAACCTAAACATCAAAGTTGTTCCACTCGGTGATGTGAAACTTTTCATGCTGAAAACCCTTTCACTCGAAGCCATCTCATTTTCTTTTACACTGTGCCAAAATCTGATGTCAACAACATCTCAGTTTGGCAGTTGATACAATAATAATCCCTGAACAGATATATGGAGGGCTCTTCGCCAAGGTACGCTTCATAGAACACTTGGAATTTGCATATATTGGAGATATAATTGGGACCAATATCTTGAGGATGAAGGTTGTAAAAGTGCAGCACATCTCGAAAGAACATTGAGCCGGGCGGGGAAAAGCCACAGAGCAGATGATCTATAAAAACTACAACCTCACAATCTTGAGGTTCAGGAGGGCATTCGGGGCCTAGAGCCCGCCAATGAATGACTTCTTTGGCGGCTAAAGCACCCATGATCACATATTCATTGACGGTCTCTTCGGTGACTTTGGAAGGATCCAATCGCAGGTGGTGGGTGTCTTAGTCATGGTGAGCCGGAAGTAACAAAGCTATAAAAAGAAAGTAAATACGGTAAATTAGATATTGCAGTATAGAAGCTGTTTGCAAGTTTTAAGCTGGCCAGAGGCTGGTGGGTCACAAGAGCTTATATAAGCCGCTGTGTATACTGCGGCGAGTCAGTGCTCTATAAAGATGGAAGTGCTAAAAAAATCGGCTAAGTGTTGCACAAACAGATTTCCCAGATTGCAGCTATATTCATGGATCTATGGCAGGTTAGAAAGGGAAAACTATTTCTAAACCTAAAAACAGTGGTGGAAAAACTGGCATGTTGAGAATGAAGCTGGAAGGGACATGATAGATCTATGTGGAAGAAATAGATGCTAAAACTGCTACCTCATGACTTTGGAATTATATTGGGATTCAGCTAAGTGGTATGAAGGATGAACTACCAGCGGGCAAGATGAACACTGAGGAATGCAGATGAACTAAGGCAAACCTAATGCAGATTGAAAGTCAAGAGAGGCGAATACCTGACGATGTTGTTGGACAACGAAAGGGTGCTGCGGCTTTCTGGTTTATTCAGGGTGATGCAGCTAAGAATTGGTGCAGCTTGTGAAGGTCGACGGCAGCGGCAGAACTCATGCAGCGACGGATGACGCGAGGAAGAAGAAGAGAGGGGAACGGGGAAAAAGTAAAAAAAACTTGTGCCTATTTATAAGAGGAAAGGATAACAGTAAATGGCAAGTGCGGAAATTGAGGAGGCATGATTATTATTTTACCAACAAAAGGTGCCTCGATTCTTGGAAAGGGTATTTAATACAGAGATCCGTAATGACGTCATAAGATTTTTTCTAGAATTGATAACATGACGCCATGGCGGGTTATATGAATTTATCAGGTTAAAAATTGAAGAATGCAGATTGAGATGAACAGGTCCAAATCAATCTGGGGCCTAATGTTGGGGATATAACCCCGTGGTATGACCCGCCCAGGAGGGGCCTGATCATATTCTTGGCGACTTATAATTGAAGGCCCGGTAAGGCTTAAGAAGATAACATAGGAAGACCAACGCGGCTTACAAGCAAGCTATTGAAGGCCCACGACCCAGAGGCGACTCTAGAGCCGAAGGTGTGAGCCGCCTGATGGTAGCTTACCTCACAAGGCAAGATAAATTAGGGACAGGGTCGGTTACATTCTGTAATCTGACCCGGACTCTTGTAAGCTGTCGGACCTCGACCTGTGTATATAAAGGCGAGACCCGACGGGGGGTTAACTCAAGAAACAATCAATTGAGAGCTAGGTTAAGTGTATTCACTACAAAAAAATACACTTCCGTGATGATACGTGTTTGTCACAGTAGGTCGCGTTTTTTGTCATGCATGTACATCCATGACAAAATTATGACAGAATTAAGATAGTCATACCTGTGTTGTCATAGAAGTGTTCGATGACATTACCAAAATTATCATCACGGAAGTGTCCACTTCCATTACGTTGACACGTGGCTGGGCCCAATAGAGGCCCATATAGGTTAAAAAGGTCGGCCCGGTCAAAGGCCCGTAGAACTTAATCAGGTACTAGTGGGCCAGCCCAATAACGGCCTGCTTAATAAAGGCCCATTTACAGCCCGAAACCAGATCTGGCCCGTTAATTGTTCGCCCAATATTTGGGCCCATTTACGGCCCGAAGCCAGATTTGGCCCGTTAATTGTTCGCCCAATATTTGGGCCCATTTGCGGCCCGAAGCTAGATCTAGCCTGTTAATTGTTCGCCAAATATTCGGGCCCAACTATAGCCCAATGACTTTCGGCCTGTTAGAGGCCTGATGTAGACATGGGCCCATTTCAGCCCGGTGTGACTTTCGGCCTGGGAATGGCCCGTGCTCCCATGGGCCATATATGGTCCGACAGGACATCGGGCCCACTAACGGCCCGTGCTAAAGGTGGCAACAGTTAAGCCTAATGTGACTTTGGGCCTGTTAAACGTCTGTCGCGTAATTCGGCTCGTTGATGCCTGTACTAAGATTTCGGCCTCTTAAAGGCCCATGATATCAGTGGGCCAACTAAGGCCCGTGATAAGTTTCGGCCTGGTAATGGCCCGTGAGCTAACTGGGCCCATAACGGCCCGGTCTACATTTCGGCCTGCTGAAGTCCCGTCGATGACTAGTGAAAATTGAGGCCCAACATGCATTTTGGCCTGCTAAAGGCCCGTGGTTTCATCTCGGCCGTAATAGGCCAGTACAATATTCAGCCTGTTAATGGCCCAACGCTACCTAGGCCGAACTAAGCGCTGGGTCGACAAAAGGCCCAACTAAAATATAGGCCGGTGTAAGTTTGGGCCTGGCGCAATGTGTGAAGGCCCCAATCATTCGGGCCCAAGAAAGATGCAGGCCGGGCCAATTGTGGCCTGCTAAAAACCTGGCCCGTTATCGAATGTTTCGACCCGGTCGACTACATCTGATTTTTTTTAGATAGCGAATGATGGTCGTAACTAGTAGGAATTAAGAACAAACCTACTCTATACAATAAAGAAATTACGGCATAGTAACTAAGAATAAACCTACACTATACAATAAAGGATTTAAGGTATATTACATCCCCTGGGCATCGAAGTTCACCACCAGTGATCATAAAGCACAACGAAGAAGCAGATTACAAAAATTGGGCACCATTGCAGCGTAACAAAATAATACTGAGCCGAGACCACTTCCAAGACAGTTCAAGAAAGGTTAGCCTTGCGGGGGAACTGCTGCGCAAGCTGCTAAGCAAGGCTGTGAGACCGGCCTAGCATCTCGGTCATAGCTTCCAGGTGTAGTTCTTTAGCGATGAGGTTCTCATTGGTGTTCTCCGCAATCTTTCTTAGAGATAGGACTTCAAGTCGAAGTTGAGTTGCAGAATGCCTTTCTGCTAGAACTTGGGACTGAAGAAGTTGAACTGATTCAGACAACGAATTCTGTGAGCTTGTCTGACTGTTAGTCTCAAGTAACTTGAACACTACATCAAGACAATACTTTGGTGTTGTCTCGCTATCTTGAAGATGTTTTGCCTTCTTTGCTGCAATATATGTTGGGTTTCTCTCACAGCCTTCAGCAGACTTGTGCATGCCATCAGGCATATCACCCTGAAACAAAGCAGAGAGATGACAGGTTTTGCACGTGTATAAACAAATATGATAATTGTTCTGTCAATTCTATCCAATTTCAAATTAGAAAATAAAGAGTAAGTTCAAAATATCAATAGCATAATTTGGCATTGTTCATAATGCAGGGAGCTTCACCACACTACTGGATTACCATGTCAACATAACAAGCATAGATGAAGGGAAAAGAAAATCATTGTATCTATTTTGGATAATGCACGGCATGTTGTTCATATCATCAGCCACATCAGTAAGATAAAACAGGAGATGACAAGGTGCAAACGTGGGCTGCTTCACCACACACTGGATTATAGATCCACAAAACCAAGCATACATATAGGGAGTATTAAGTAATGTGCATGGTATAAATAAGAAATTTGGTTTTACAAGTAAAACTTAGAACTTACGGTTCTTACAAACATGCATTTTGGTAGAAACAGCAAACTAAACAGCAGTAAACGATAGGGAGTATGAGCAAATTAAACAGCAGTTGACGATAAAGGCTTTAGAAGGACTGACTTACATTAACAGTTAACACCGGCTTTATAATGCCCTTCTCCATGTCAAGGGAAGGATAATTCAAGAATTTCAGCACACAATCTTCTTCATAAGCATTGCCTGTACTCTACATTTTGTAGAGATTAATTATAGATATGATAATATTGGAAGGGATAGAGGATAATGAAGATAAGATGCAGATTGATGCTACATAATCAACTACCAATCCCTGGAAGTACAAGCGTTACAGGACAAAATGTACTCACAAGAGCAATGGGCTACACTTCTGCACTGGTATTGTCTGTGTATTCTACTTGTTGGTAAGATTAAATATAGATCTGATCTTTTTTAGTAAATGGTGGGCGAGGGAGATAAGATGCAGAATGCTACAAAATGAACCAATCCCTCTTCCCATAATACAAGAGTGTTTTGAACACTGGTGTACTGTACAAAACGTTCTTATATTATGGGACGGAGGGAGTAGCTATTAATGTAAGTACAGTGATAGACCACGTTCAGTCCTTACAAGAGGACTGGAGAGCTAAACCTCTTGAAAAGCATTGGGTTGATTCAAAGTTTGTGTAAGAGTCCATATGGATCTTATAATGTCCACCAAATGGGCGATTACGAGGCTAACATGTGCAGTGATGCTACATAATCAAACAGCTATGAAAGTAAGTATGGTCATACAGGGCAAGAGGTACTCACGAGAGCAATGCAGTGTGCAGTATAGTTGTGAGATTCTGTGGTCCCTTGAGAACGAATGTTCTTCTGGTAACAGTTTTCGTACAAGTGAGACATTAAGGAAAATGCAGAAATGTAGTTCAAATTATGATGTGATATCATAGACATTACCTTACGCTGCAGCCGAGACCAATGTGTAACAAGATTACTCCAGTCACCGTCGGATAAATGTAGCACCGGAGACTTTACAGAAATTTCGTTCAGAGGCTTGCCATCAAAGTGCGCTTGCCTCAGGTAGGAACGATACTTCATCAACGAGTGCTGGAAAAGCGCAAACAACTCTTGCTCGTCATCATAATCCAGTTTGCTCCTCGCCTATTTAAAAGAATGAAATCCTGTGTCTTCTGTCAGCAGAAACATATGCAGTAATTACCATGAATAACATTAGTACATTACTTACGCGTAAGTTGTGGAGGAAGAGTGGAAATTGTTCTGTGTCTGCGATATAATCTTTCCATGAAGGAAAGATGCGCACAAAGTTCCTGACAACAACATAAGCTTCGTCTTCTAAAGTGGGAAGAAATGGAACAGGGGTCCTATTTGCTGCAATTGGGGCTCTCTCTGGTTCGAAAAGGGATTTGGCAACTTGATTTGGTGTACTCTTTGCTGGAATGGCGGTTTTACGTCGTACAGCTGGTGCTATGTCAACTCGCATAATCATACTGTTTGCTGCAGTTGGGGTCTGCTGAGTTGGGGCATCAGAAATGACCAGTGTAGTAGGGCTAGAGTCTGCTAGAGTTGGGGTATTTTGTGGGTCAGGTGATATTGCAACTACACCTAATGGGCTATTTGATTTATCAGGTGCCACTACCTTTTCCAAATACTTTGCTTGTGCTCCTCCACAATCAGCAATCGCCCTCTTCCTTTTGAACGTCTGATACACAAGAACAGCATTTGAATGGATAAATATGGTATGATGACAGATGGAATATGTACTGAAAATGGATAGGCAGGGCGTATTCACATACATGATGTGTAAACTAAGCTAATGGCAGTTCAACAAAGTAGAAGCAATGCAAAGTATCAGTTGCAAGATATGTGCGAGCAATGTAACCTTGGAAAGTTAGAGCAAGTACCTTGATGGGTGAATAAGATAGGGCATCTTCCTCTGACTCCTCCATGAGGGAGCTACATTGACTTAGGTCTCCCTCTAGCTCAGAATCACTGTTAGGATCATATTCTGAGCATGAATCTGTAGGTGGAGAGCGTTTGCATTGCATTGTATCCAGACTTGATTTTAGTCCCTTAATGCCAAGTTTGGCAGCCATGGCATTGTTCTACTTTATTCTTTTCATGCACGCAAGCTCATAATCATTATGATGCTGTTCAGAATCTGAGATTCATGAAAACATAAAAAGTAGTCAGATTATCTATGGAATGCATTGCGGATTCAACTCGGAGAGTGTCTCCCTTTAAACCCCTGCATATGCAAAGTTCACCTCCCCAACCGTGCTGACCAGACCACACACAGAAATACAAACCCCTTATGTCTCTATAACAAGCATGCACACATTTCAAAACTGAAGTAGGAACATTAGAATCATATGAAATTCGTATTTGAACAAATAAACTAAGCAATTATGAGTGGCGTAATGTTTAGCTTCAAGGGTGGGGTGTTGGTAGTGCGACACAAAGCAAGTAGGCAGATTGTATTCCATGTAAAAGATCGAAACCTATGTAAAAGCTGGAAATGACACTTTCTTTCTATACAATGCAGTGTTCGTTACCCACACATGATGGAAGAGATCACATAGAGAAATACTATTTACTCAGGTCTACGGTTCCAGTATTTAGAAACAGGGTGGTCCACCCTAAAAGAATATTGACAACAAATATGACAAGGCAAGCATAGATGTAATGAATTAATCATTTACTTGTGAGCTTATTAGGACAAGTATGCAGAATTGTAACTGCAGTAAGAGATCGTCCAATATCTGAATGAAGAAGTTTGTCTAGCACTTATTGTTTGCAACTAATCGACGTGAATAATTGGATATTATATCGAATGAGTAAGAAAGACAAGTAAAATTGTCAACAAACCTGGCTTGCAGTAGTAATCTGGGTCAATGTCACTACGACCAACAATCCAAAATGACTAGTTCTTGTTCCGAGGGCCGGAATTTTGAAAACCCCGTGAACTTTAGAGGTACTAAAGATTACCGAAATACATCTGAACCATTAAGTGTATGTAGCACTGAGCACACAACAAACCCTAATGACAGTCCTGCCTAACGAGTAATGAATCAATTAGAAAATGGGTGATGACGAGTGGCTGCTGAGTGTTGAGGACGTATCTCAGGATAAATCGGGTTGGCTTGGTGGGTGTTGCACGCCTGAGCCCTGAACGGACTGGGAAGGTAGGCACGGCGGCACGCCCGGGTAGCGGTAACGCTGTTGGGTGAGCGGCTCCTGGCCTCTTGTTAGTCCGGCGTCTCCTCCTAGAGTCATGTCGTCCGGGGATGGCAAGTCGCCGGCGAGGCAGGCGGCTGGGGGCGAGTAGAGATCGGAAGCGCGCAGCAGAACAGAGGGGAATCGGGGCCTGGGACGACCCAAAATCCCAGGGTGGGCCGGCCCACCGTGGGCACCCTATAGAGATACACACCCGAGCGGCGAACATGCATTTTCGAAACTAATTTAGGAACATTTAGCTGACCAATTAAACAACTCTATTTTAATAATATCAGATTCGTATTTGAACATCTATGCTTGTTTAGCTTGATGCGTGGAGCAGTGTTATTATGACACGAAGCACGTATTCTGATCATATAGTGATCATAAAAGGGGGAAACTCTAAGCATATCTTTTTAAGAAAAAGAGGGTTTTCCCTCCAATTTCTATTAAAGAAACCACCACGGAACCAACATGATTAATTAAACCCTAAGCATGATCAATTAAATCGTATTATGGTTGTGCCATGGCAGATTTGAAGCTGCAAACCGGAGAAACGATATTTAGCATCCATTGTTTGCTTCGAACTAAGAACTAAATTCTAAGAGCTGAAAAGAAAGTAGATTAACCAAGTTAAGATCTATTTTCTGGTTGAGATCAAAAAGTTGAGGAGATATGAAGTATCACCTCTCTTGCGGTGCCGTGTAGGCATCGGGGGTGCGATGGCTGTCCGTTGTGTTGAAGCAGATCTGCGACGGTAGACGGGTGCATCGGGGGATAAGTCCCGTTGCGGTGGAAGAGAAAGTTTTGTGAGCGGCCCCGGCAAAGAGGACGACGACGCCGATGAAGTGAGAGGACGCGATGCAAGGCTATTGGTCCGTTGCCGTGGATGAGAAACGTCCATCTCTAGCAGTGGACGATGCGGTCTTGGTAGGCGCTCCGGCATGGTGGAGGACGGTGGCGATGGATGTGCTGGAGGACGGCGGTGATGGATGGGGTGGCGGACGGAGGCTGGTGTGGGGATGGGGTGTTCTAGCGCGGACGGTGTATGAATGGGAAAATGGAGGGAGAGGTACGGGGAACCATGTTTTTGGGACGCGCCTGTCTGAAATATGGGAAAGTTACGAACTTAGCCCCCGTTTAAAATTTGGACGTCTCGTCGGTTGGGGGTAAGACGGTAATCTCGGATCTCACCAATATTTTCCCAGAGAGATTTCGGGTGAGGAGAGGGTGGTTGGCGCCCATGGTTGGCACCCACGGTGTATGAACGGGGCTGAAAGGTAGGGCGGTTGTGTCACGTCTGAGTGAAGTTACAAACCTGCCCCTATTGAAAATATTTGCCAACATTGATTTTGGTCGAGGCGAGTTTGTTTTGCCGCCCACCGTGTATGAATGGGGAATGGAGGGAGAAATGGAGGTCTTTCGGACGATCTTGAATCAAATGTGCTTTGCCGCCCATGTTTGACGCCCACCGTGTCGGAATGGGAGCAGAGGCGGTCGTGTCATGTCTAATTGAAGTTACTAACCCACCCCTATTTAGAGCAGTGGAAATCGGGCCGATGGATTGTCCGTGTAATGGGTAGACAGTAATTTCCAGCTCCCAAACACTTGGCTTCAGGCAGCCAATGTGGGAGTGGACATTTTGCAGCTTCTTTCGAATTTTGGGACAATAAGCATCCACGTTTACCCTGGCAACTAAATTCGAATCCATTTTGTATTCCTATATGAATCTTTATAAATCGTTCTATGTGTTTTTATATATCTTCAAAAGGACGACAAAGATGTATTCCACTGTCATATATGAATATGGTTTACAAATGCCGATACTCAAATTCAGAAACTAGTATCCAGTTTAAGGTGAATTCGAATATTTGGAACACTTCATGTCCAACTCAAATGTCACACGCAGCATAATGTGTACTCCCATTTAGATATGTACACAAGCGATGTATTAAGATTCAAATACCGAGTCAATCAACCAAGAATGTACAGAACTAACAGACATATAAACACTTATAGAGTATATGGATCAATAATATCAACTAACATAGATAAGCCAGGCCGCTGTACTTTTTTTTGGCTACAACAGCATCTTTTTTTAGCCAGCATCTTGGCCCTTTCCGATGCGTGCCACTTATGGTCCATCTATACTACTACTATTTCTGAATGCACATTCAGCCCGATTACCATATTTGTAGGTCTGGCACAGCAATCCAAATGAAATGTCTCCAAGTCTTATCAATTAATACAGACTTGTGCTCAAATAAAATTACAAACCAAAAAACAAAAAAAACATTATTACATGATCTCGAAAACAAATGGTTTGATTGATTACATGAACAGACAATACAAAGGTTATTCAATTATGTAAAGAACATTTCACCTATGATTTACCAAGTAGGAATTTAATTTCCTTTTTTCCTCCAGGACCTTAACAATCTGGTCAGTCTCAGCTTGCTTCGTTTTGAAATCCACCAAATATTTAATGGTTGTCTTGAGTACTGCTTGTGATTGTGTTGTTTGCTTCCTCAACATGTCAACTTCATCTCTAAGTGCAGAAGTAGAATCCCTTTCTACCACTAGTTTAGCCTCTAGAGCATCAGTAGTTGGCAATTCATAATGCACGATTGGGCCGGTGCCACTACTATGGGATGATGCAACGTCTATGGGGACCTCGCTCTTTGATCTTGGGCTAACCTGTTTTGCCATTAAAGTTCCGATTGGAATCAGAAAAGTTGAAGTTAGCAAAACATCTCAACTGGGAGTTGTAATAGCAAACCAGTTAAACAAACAAGGAATTAGAGAGTTTCAATTCGATGCTGAAAAGTACTCCCTCTGTCGTGGATTTGTCACGACAGATGTCCTAGCGAAAGGACTTAGTCGTGGAGCCATCGCTACGAGTTTACTTGAAGGGGTTAAAGCGGACACAAAGACACGAGGGGTTTATACTAGTTCGGCCCCTTCGATGAAGGTAAAAGCCTACGTCTAGTTGTGGTGGAATTGATGTGGTCTCGATGGCTAGGGAGCAACAAGCTTCGCCTAGACTCGAGTTGTTGTCTGTTCCTCCTGAACCGCCGCCGGGTCGTCCCCTTATATACACGGGTGACGCCCGTCGGTCTATAGAGTCCCAACAGGTTCATACTCGTATTCCGGTTGGTATCTCTCTATTCCTAACTTACAATACAAGTCATACATCCGGTCGGTTTACGGCTACATGTTCTAACCGACTACAGGCCTTGGGCCTTTATCTGCTTATACCACTAATGAAGTTAACCCGGCCCAAGTAGACCGGTTTACGCCTAGTGGTAATATCCCCAACATTAGCCCCCAGATTGATTTGAACTGGTTCATGTCAATCCTTCACACAACCTTGCATCTTGGATATCTTCTGGTAATTGGTAAACCTTCATGTCGTCATCATTTTTGGTTGCTGAAAACCGGTATGACGTCATCATGAAATTTATAACGCCCTCTTAATAACAGCTCCTGGGTTCGCGCGCTTGACCTAGCTCAGTTGCCTTATAAATAAGACCGAAGGGTCATTTCTTTCCTTTCCCCTTCGTCCCTTCTTCTTCTTCTTCCTCACGTCGCCGGCTTTGGAGCTCCGCCACCGCCGTCGACCTCTGCCTCGCCCCAGGCCGCTGCATCAACCTGAACGTACCAGAGTATTGCGGCACCTTCCCGCATCTTCTCCGTTCCCGGTAAGCTTTCTCCTCTTCTTAACCTAGATCCGTTCTTAGGGTTCCGTGTTCGTGCTGTGTTCATCACGCGCTCATATCTGTTCTCTGATCTTGAATGAATCCGCGAACTCTTGCTGTATTCAGTAGCGATCCCTAAGCCTCCGCTTGCAACTTCTCATCTAATCCCATAGATCTCCCGCACATATCCGCTCAATGGTTCACTTCTGTTTCCGCCTTACTCTTCGAGATATTTCCTGTTTTGTGAGCTTGCTGTAGATCCGCGGCTGTAACAAGATTTTGTGCAACTTGTTTCTGCATACATAATTATCCATAGCTTCAATTGCTTCCGACGCCTAGGTCAGGCGGTTTAACTTTACCATAGAAAAACTGCTAAACCGGTATATATCATTAGTCCCCTGGTTGAACCGCCAGAATCCATTTGACGCCGCATTGTAGAAAACCGGTTTATAGGCACGGCCGGCGGTTTATCGTAGTTAGATTAACACCTTTTTATCCGGCATGTCCTTGAACCGGATTACCTATTTCTTGTAGATCTCATCATGGCAAAACAAGTGTATGAGTGCAACTGGGTTCCCTCTCGCGTCACAGAATCACAGTTGGACGATCTAGTCCTGATCGGCGCTTTGGATAGTAAAGATACGATCCACTGGAGGGTTCCTGGAGATGAATGTCCTCCCACGCCCCAGGAAGGAGAGGTCGTGGTCTTCGCAGATCATATGGCCCGGGGCTTCAAACCGCCCGGCTCTAAATTTTATCGGGATGTGTTAGCCAACGTTCAACTCCGTCCACAGGATATTGGCCCCAACTCCATCACCAATCTATGTCACTTTCAAGTACTTTCTGAGGCATACCTTCAACATGAGCCTTCAGTCGAGTTATTTAGAGATCTCTTTCATCTGAACCACCGTACCGAATTCACCGACGGCCCTAATACCGAATTGGGCGGTATGGCCATTCAGAAGAGGAAGGAAATCACCTATCCCCATGTCAAACTCCATACTCACCCCAAGGGTGGAACGCAACTAGGTTTTATTGCAAGGATACCTCCCCTGACAATGAAAATCCCTTGCCTGGCTTCCGTCCGGAACGGCTCAGCAACACTCACCCTTTTCCACAAAGGTTAAGCGCCAAGGAGAGAATTAAATATGCTCCTCAACTGTCCAAGCTCCGGGCCTTCATGGCCAATGGTTTAACAGTAATAGACCTTGCACGCTGCTGGATATCATGGAGCATTCTGCCTCTAAGCCGGTGCCCCGGTTTGATGTGCACATACACTGGCAGCGTTGATGACCCACCCCGACATATCAAAATTCAAATCTCCGACGACGAAGTCATCGAATCTGTAAAGAAGATGTTGAATGAACCGGAGCACCTCTGTGCCCAAACCGGTCTGCTTCCTTACTGCACCACCAACAAACCGCCAGCGGTAAGATTTTAATTGCTCTATTATTGAACCTGTTACTGCTTTATCTTCCTGACCTTTAATTATTGCTGACTCAGAGTGATAATCCATTTTGGAGCAAGAAGCTTTCGCAAGATAAAACGGAGAAGGCAGGACGGCCAACCCGGCCCAAGACCAAGGTTATCAAGAAACCAGCTCATAAGAGAAAAACCACCGCTTCATCTGACCCAGCCATTGATGATGATGTGGGTAATTCGGATCTTGAGGTAGAACTTGATTCACTTGGCTTGCTTTTTACACGCCTTATTGATGATGATGCTTGTCAGGATGACGCTGAAGCCAGCAATGCGGGATTCGTTGAGGTAACCATTGTCTCTTCCGATTCAGAAATCTTGCCTTTGCCAAAATTTCGCCGGGCAAACCGGAAAGTTAAATTTTCTCATCCTCTTGCTTATCTGGATTCCCAATTTCTTATGAAGACCCAGCAACACGAAGCTCGCCGCACAACCCGGCACAGTGGCCAGGTAGTTACCTCTGCTGGTTTACCAAACAGTCCAGTTCGAAAACGCCGCTCCGAGGTCTCCGACCTTTTTATTGATTTAAATCCTAAAGCGGGTTTCTTCCGTCAACCTCTTAATCCATCCGACTCCGATTATCAGGTCACTTCTCATTCATCGTCTGGTGAATCGTCAGCCACTCAGCTACCACCTTTGAAAATAGTTGTTGGGTAAGTTAAACTGAACATATGCTTCCAGTATACCGCATAATGGCTTATGCTTTTCCTTGACTTTTTGTTTTTCTTTCAGGGCTAAACCGAAACCAAGCAAGAAGGCCCGCCTGGATAAAGCGGCCGAAGAAGATGTGGCCCCAGAACATGACCAAGCGCCGGATCGTGAAATGTTTACTTCTGAAGATATCCCCAATGATCCTCCTTTGCAAGACGACGTTATTCCCGAAGAAGGGTTTGTTAATACTCCAGCCTCTGCCGATCCGCCTGCCAGCTCCATCCAAATTGAGAAATCCCACACTCCTGCTGACCAAACGGCCGCACCAACACAAACTGGCGAGTCCAAAGATGATGATGTTGTGATTACCGGTGTGGGCCGCTCTGAACCCGGGAATCCTGTCACCCTTACCAAGCATACCATCAAAGAGGATTTTTCCGCTTTGAACAAAGGAAAATGGGATGTTGAACTAGAGACATATGCTGCTCTGAGTGCCCAAGATCTTCACTCCGGCTATTTAAACCGGCTTTACACTAGCCGTGACTGTGAAGCTGGCCTGGTCAAAATGATGAGGGATAAATTTGAGGTAACTTACTTCTTTCCTTGCTGCCATTACCTCCATCCTTCTAGCCCCCAAGGGCCGGTTTGTAACGTTGGTCAAACCGGGACTTGATCCTAAACATTCTTGAAACCGATCGGTATAGCCCGCAAGAACCGGTCTAACTTAGCATAAGTAAACCGGGGCTCCAATAGAGAACTGTCCTTAGAACATAACTTGATCAAATAGCCATTAGCCCCCAAGTGCCAAGTTGAATACTTGTATTAAGCTTGGGACTTTGTGATCGAGTAATATATAAAAATTGAAGGTACATTAGCCCCCAAGTGTCAGGCATATAACTTTGTTATGTGGTTGATACTTCAACTCCTTGGATCGCCTGTGCAAAGCTGAAACGCTGTCTGTGTGCAGGCTGAGGTGAAAATCAAGGAGGATCGAGTTGCCGATTTGCAGGAGGCCTTGAAAACCCAGCAGGCTGAAACAGATAAGGCAAAGCTAGAATTAACCAGCGCTTTGAGCACTGCTGAACGGCTGAAAGAAGGCTTCAAGAAAGAGCGGGCTGACTGGGCCACTGAGAAGGCCGGTTTAACCAAAAGAGCGGAAAATGCTGAAGCTGCCCTTAAACCGGTGGTGGATGAACTGACGGCCGTACAGCGGCAAATACACTCCATGACTGTTGCAATCTTTGGTAAGCTCCTTGTAACTTCTGTGATAATTTGAACCTGCTGTAGCGTAAATCCAGTTTAAGACCATTCCAATCTTGTTGTAGGCACACGTATTGGGCACTTAGGAAATGATGTGCGGAAGAAATTGAAAGCTGCCTACACCTTGGTGGAACAATTGTATACCATAGCCCAACGGATCATCACCATAGCTTCTCACAACAACCCGGCACCCTCGTTAATCCAGGACACTCTTAGCAAGTTGTCAATGCTTCCAGCCCGGATTGAGGAGCTGAAAAAATCCGCTGCCCGAACCGGAGCCATCAATGCCTTAATTCGGGCAAAGGCATGGGTGCCAGACCTTGATCCTGCGGAAGTAGCTCAAGGCTATCCCAGCCTGAAAGAAGATGGCTCTGAATTCAACGAAGAGGATTTAGGGGCAATAAACCATGAAGTGCGCCCTCTGGCTTGCCAACTAGCTGAAGAGGCAGATTTGACGCATTATCAAGCGCAATATAACGAGCAAAACAAGCGAGTGCCTGCCCCAACTGTTGAAGCGGAGAATCTGATCCCTCCAATCCGTAAACACACCTATGCCCCTGATATTGAACCGTCTTCCCTGATCCATGAAGAGGCTGTTTTCCAAGCTTTAATGGGAATCGACTGGACCACTATTGATTTCCAGCCAATGGGTAGAGACGAGAAAGCTGAAGCGGCGGAGGATGAGGAGCAGGCTTGAACCAGAAACTGGTTTGGAAAGCTGTTTGTGACATCTTCCGAAAAGAACAATGATCTTATTTGGGTACCGTGCTGCCCTGTAATAGGATAGTTAATGCTTCTAACTGGAATATGCCTTCGTGCATAAGTACTGAAGCTTTCGTTTGAAGAACTCCAATTCATATTTCCTGCAATCAGAAAAATTTGAACTTCGGTTGCGGTTATACCGCCAGCCAGTTTATGATCCTGATATGTGTATCAGTAATATAACAAATATATGATACATAAATACCTGCCATGTTTGGGTATGAAGCTGGCTTAACCAAGCCTGAAGCGGCGGTTTTATAAACCATTACCGTCAAAAGAAAAAAAGGTGGGAGAAAATAGCTCCCGTATAAACCGTACTGAATCAATACGAGCCCCCTTGTTACTCCATGATGTTAACAGGAAAAAGGTAAACCGGGCATACTCCTCCGGATTAAAGGGGAATCAAATCCATCGGCTGAATCGGAAAAAAGTTGTTTGTCGACATAAAAGAAATCCGACAAAAGCAAAGAATAAACAAACCATGAAAATAACATGGAAGAAAAAGTAATGATAAAAACCATTTGCCAAAATATGCTATACTGAGCTGATCAGATGGTATTACCATGGTCGGACAGGATCAAGGCCCCCAATAGGAGTGACAATGATTCAAGTCAGCCAGGTCCCCAAATGATTCGTGGCATAGATCAAGAGGCGTGGCAATGGTTCGGGTTCGACCATGCCCCCAAGTGATTTTGTGGCCTTAGGCCGACCAAGAGGCGTGACTGGTTCAGACTTGACCATGTCCCCAAATGATCTGGTGGCTGTCGCCTATCAAAGGGTGTTGCGTTGGTTCGGACACGACCAAGGCCCCCAGTGATATATAAAAAACAAATGTCAAGGGGTAAACTGGAGGCCGCTTTAAACAGAACCACTCCGTGTAACCTCGCATGATGAGAAAGACAGAGACCCCGCTTTAGCTGAGGCTCCGGTTTGATATATCAAAGATAATATATACATTGTCATGATATGTACATAGATAGAGCCGATGGCTTAAGTATAGTAAGGCCGAAGATGAGCTATATTCCACGGCCTGGTGGTCTCCTCCTCTGATGTACGTGAGTCTTTATGCCCTCGAATATCAATCAGATAGTACGACCTGTTGTGAAAATTCTTGCTGACCACGAAAGGTCCCTCCCAAGGTGGGGATAACTTGTGCATATCCGTTTGATCTTGGATGAGTCGAAGCACCAAATCTCCTTCTTGAAAAGTTCTGGTTCTAACCCGGCGACTGTGATAGCGACGAAGATCTTGCTGGTAAATCGCCGAACGGGCAGCCGCTATATCACGCTCCTCGTCCAATAGGTCCAAAGCGTCTTGCCGTGCTGTCTCATTGTCTACCTCAACATAAGCTGCCACACGAGGTGAATCGTGCCAGATGTCACTAGGGAGAACTGCCTCTGCTCCATAGACCATAAAAAATGGCGTGTATCCTGTGGACCGGTTTGGCGTAGTATTGATACTCCATAACACAGATGGTAGCTCTTCAACCCAACATCCTGGTGTTCTTTGCAATGGGACCATAAGCCGGGGTTTGATGCCTCGCAAGATTTCCTGATTAGCTCGTTCTGCCTGTCCATTGGACTGGGGGTGTGCCACTGACGACACGTCAAGTCGGATGTGCTCACGTTCACAGAACTCCTTCATAGCGCCCTTGGATAAATTGGTACCATTGTCAGTAATGATACTGTGTGGAAAACCAAACCGGAAAATCACCTTCTTGATGAACTGCACCGCTGTTGCTGCATCACACTTGCTGACAGGCTCCGCTTCAACCCACTTGGTAAATTTGTCAACTGCCACCAAAAGGTGGGTTTTCTTATCCTTGGATCTTTTAAAAGGCCCAACCATATCCAGCCCCCAAGTTGCAAACGGCCATGTTATTGGGATCATCGTCAATTCTTGAGCCGGCACATGAGCACGCCTTGAAAATTTCTGACATCCATCACACCGTTTAACCAAGTCCTCCGCGTCAGCATGCGCTGTCAACCAGTAGAACCCGTGACGAAACGCCTTTGCCACCAGAGAATTTGAACCGGCGTGGTGTCCACAATCCCCTTCATGGATTTCTCTTAAGATTTCACAGCCTTCCTCAAGAGAAACACAACGTTGAAATGCCCCTGATACACTGCAATGATGTAATTCACCATTGACAATCGTCATAGACTTGGATCGCCGGACTATCTGCCTGGCTAGAATCTCATCCTCTGGTAACTCCGCCCGGTTCATGTACGCAAGATAAGGAATTGTCCAATCCGGAATAACATGCAGGGCTGCCACCAATTGAGCCTCCGGATCAGGAATAGCCAAATCCGCTTCACCTGGGAGCTTGACTGACGGGTTGTGCAACACGTCCAAAAAGACGTTAGGTGGGACCGGTTTACGTTGAGAGCCCAACCGGCTTAAAGCATCCGCCGCTTCATTCTTCCGATGGTCCACATGATCCACTTGATAACCCTTGAAACAACCCGCAATATTATCCACTTCCCGACGATATGCAGCCATGAGCGGGTCCTTAGAATCCCAAGTGCCAGACACCTGTTGAGCCACTAGGTCCGAGTCACCAAAGCACTTAACCCGGCTTAAATTCATCTCTTTAGCCATCCAGAGACCATGGAGCAAGGCTTCGTACTCAGCTGCATTATTAGTACAAGGGAACATTAAGAGGAGAACATAACAAAACTTATCACCTCGTGGGGAAGTTAATACGACTCCAGCCCCCGAGCCTTCCAATTGCCTGGATCCGTCAAAATGAATAGTCCAATATGTGTGATCCGGCTTCTCCTCTGGTGCTTGTAACTCCGTCCAGTCATTGATGAAATCAACAAGTGCTTGAGACTTCACTGCCGTCCGAGGCATGTACTTCAGTCCGTATGGCCCAAGCTCTATAGCCCACTTGGCAATCCGGCCAGTCGCCTTCCGGTTCTGTATAATATCACCCAAGGGAGCTGAACTGACCACTGTGATGGGGTGCCCTTGAAAATACTGCTTCAACTTCCGACTGGCCATAAAAACACCATAGACCAGCTTCTGCCAATGCGGATACCTTTGCTTGGATTCAATAAGCACCTCGCTGATATAATAAACCGGCCGCTGAACCGGATATTCCTTGCCTGCCTCTTTGCGTTCCACCACAATAGCCACGCTAACTGCCCGAGCATTGCCGCTATGTATAATAACAGTGGCTCCTTGTCGACCGGAGCTGCAAGAACAGGCGGATTGGCTAACTGCCGCTTCAGGTCCTCAAATGCTTCATTAGCAGCTGGACTCCAAATGAAATGGTATGTCTTCCTCAGCATTTGATACAAAGGAATGGCCTTCTCTCCGAGGCGGCTGATAAACCGGCTTAGTGCGGCGGTTCGGCCCGCCAAACGTTGAACATCATTGATGCACTTCGGTTTAGCCAAGGAGGTGATGGCTGCAATCTTCTCCGGATTAGCCTCAATTCCTCTATTAGACACCTGGAAACCCAGTAACTTGCCTGCCGGAACACCAAAGACACACTTGGCCGGATTAAGCATCATCTTGTAAACCCGCAAGCTGCCAAAGGTTTCCTTCAAGTCATCCACTAGCGTCTCCTTCTGCCTTGACTTTACTACAATATCATCCACATAAGCGTGCACATTGCAGCCGATCTGTTTATGCAGGCAATTCTGTACACACCGTTGGTAGGTGGCTTGGGCACTCTTGAGTCCGAAGGGCATAGACACATAGCAGAAGGCTCCAAAGGGAGTAATAAATGCTGTTTTCTCCTGGTCCTTAACCGCCATCTTGATCTGATGATATCCAGAGTATGCATCCAAAAAACTCAAACGCTCACAACCCGCCGTGGCATCAATGATCTGGTCAATACGGGGGAGGGCAAAAGGATCTGCCGGACAGGCTTTGTTAAGATATGTGTAATCCACACACATACGCCAAGTGCCGTTTTTCTTAAGAACCAGCACCGGATTAGCAAGCCACTCTCGATGGAACACCTCAATAATAAAACCAGCTGCTAAAAGCCTGTCCACTTCCTCTCCATTGGCCTTGCGTCTTTCTTCGTTAAACCGGCGGAGGAACTGTTTCACCGGTTTATACTTAGGATCCACATTAAGAGTGTGATCAGCGAGTTCCCTCGGTACACCTGGCATGTCAGACGGCTTCCATGCAAAAATGTCCCGATTCTCACGGATGAACTCGATGAGCGCGCTTTCCTATTTGGGATCCAGGTTGGCACTGATAGTGAACTGCTTGGACGAATCGCCGAGCACGAAGTCAACAAGCTTGGTCTCTAGATCTGAATCATGCTCTGTAGTTGGCTTCTTTAAAGGGGTCATATCCGTCGGATCAACATTGTCCTGATAATACTTCAACTCCTCTATGGCACAGACTGACTCTGCATAAGCCGCATCACCTTCCTCACATTCCAAAGCGACCCTACGGCTCCCATGAACCGTTATGGTCCCCTTGTAACCCGGCATCTTGAGCTGCAAGTAGATATAACAAGGCCGCGCCATGAACTTGGCGTAAGCCGGCCGGCCAAACAAGGCATGATACGGGCTCTGGATCTTCACCACCTCAAATGTTAGTTTTTCCGACCGGGAGTCGTGCTCGTCCCCAAAAGCCACATCCAGGGCTATCTTACCAACGGGATATGCAGATTTGCCAGGCACCACACCATGGAACACCGTATTCGACGGTCTGAGATCTTTGTCTGTTAAACCCATGCGGCGGAATGTCTCATAGTACAGTATGTTAATACTGCTTCCTCCATCCATGAGTACCTTGGTGAATTTATAACCCCCCACCTGAGGGTCTACCACTAATGCTAGCTGGCCCGGATTATCAACCCGGGGCGGGTGATCCTCTCTGCTCCACACGATAGGCTGCTCCGACCAGCGCAAGTAACGTGGTAAGGCCGGTTCAACAGAATTCACCGCTCGCCTGTGGAGTTTTCGGTCGCGTTTATCCAAACTAGTTGTGAAAACATGATATTGCCCATTGTTCAACTGTTTTGGCTGGCTCTGATAACCCGACTGCTGCTGTTGCTGCTGGCTGTTCTGATTATTCTGGTGATTGTGACCGCCCTGATTGCGACCTGAACCGGAAGCTCCTTCGTGATCCGGCCCATGGAAACCGGATCCTGAACCACCACCTGATCCGTGATCATACCGGAAAGCATTAGAGTTTTTGAACTCCTGCATGATATAACAATCTTTCCAAAGATGGTTAGCCGGCGCTTCCTTCGTCCCGTGCTTCGGGGAAGGCTGATTCAACAAATAGTTCAAACGGCTTGCGTTAGGATTGGGAGCCCCATTACGATTTGCCGCTTTACCTATGCGCCGCTGCCCCCTGTCCTGTGCATTAGTGTTGGCCACAAAGTCCATGCTGCCATCCGCCTTGCGCTTGCCTCCGTTTCCATGACCCGCTAGTTTGTACTGATGCTGTTTGGAGTTGCTATTCTTCTTTCCCTTCCCTGCTTCATCATCATCAGGCTCAGGATCCTTGGTACTGTCCGAATCGGCATACTTCACTAAAGCGGCTTGAGGGTTCCCATGTCATTACAGAACCGCTTCATGCGTCCCAACTTCAATTTTAGAGGCTCAAACCGGCAGTTGCCTTCCAGAGTTAAGATCACAGAGTCAGCATTAATCCTGTCAGACGAGTGCAAAATTTCCGAAACGCGGCGGACCCAATGGGTCGTTGATTCTCCTTCCCCCTGGACACAAGCCGCCAGGTCTACTATGGACTTGGGCTGCTTACATGTATCCTTAAAATTCTATATAAACCGGGCCCGCAACTGGGCCCATGAGCTGATAGAATTGGGTGGTAGGATCTTTAACCAAGTACGAGCCGTGCCCTCAAGCATCATGGTGAAGTATTTTGCACATGCGGCCTCATCCACGTCCAGCATTTCCATGGCCATCTCATAACTCTCTACCCATGCTTCAGGGGATAAATCAGCGGTGTAATTCGGCACCTTGTGTGGACCCTTGAAATCTTTGGGCAGGCGCACATTACGTAAAGCAGGGATCAAGCAAGGCACTCCCAAAGCGGATGTGACTCCTAGTCCGGCGAAGGTGGTAGAACGAACCGGCGTAAGTTGACCCGCATTATCCTGGGCTGCTAACTCGGCCTCCCTTTGTGCTCGGGCCCGGTCCACCACATCCCGCGCATCGCGGACACCGCCTGCCGGGCAATCGCCACAGGCTGCTTCACGGCCTCGCGCATTGCTTGATACGGCGGGTTCATTCAAGCGCCTGCTATAACTCCGGCTTGGACGGGGTGTAGAGTGGATCCGATCACGGCTGTACGAATATGCTTCTTGCTGAATCAGCGCAGTCCGGAGAAGCTCCTTAACCCGGCGCGTTTCTATCGCTTGCGGAGAATCCCCTTCGACTGGGATGGCCTCTAACCGTGCAGCGGCCGCAACAAGGTTGTCCATAGGATTCGAATAATGACCCAGGGGCGTCTGGACCGGCGGAGGAACCACAATGTTTTGGTGAGGAGGTTCCATCAGGCGAGGTTGGACCGTCGCCCCTGGTCCTGGTGCCTCAATCCGGTTTGTCTCCGGGTACCGCGGCGGATTACTGGGTCCAGCTCCTGGAGTGTGAAAGAGATTTCGGGGGTCAAACCCTAACGGCAGGCGTGATCTGTGTTTCCGCTTCAAAACCTCCTGTGATGCGTTCTGGTCAAGCATGAGTTTATAGGTCTGGGCGTCCAAAGCGGCCCGCTCTGCAGCCATCCTGTCTTTTTCTGCTGCCAGATCTGCTTTGGCTTGCACGATCTGCTCTCTCACCTTCGCAATTTCTGCATTATGGGCCTCCTGATCCGCCGGATTGTCCTCTGCCATAAGCATGGCTAGTGCATCAAACAGATCAGATAGAACTTGAACCGGCGGGAGCACAAGGCCTCCTGACCCTGCTGCTGCTGCCGCTGCTGATCCGGAGAGCATTGCTGCGGCGGTCGAAGAGTGATTCGCCGCCTGTGTGCCGGCCATGAATATTCCAACACGGTTGACCTGGCCCGGGGGGTCCGGAATACTGTCGCCATCGGAACAGCCCCTAATCTGGTCGTCTTGCAACTGGTACAGCGATTCGGTCTCTCCGGTCGAGGACTCGTCATCGGAATAGACGACGGTCTCGCTACCGTGTTCTGATTCGTCCTCACGCTCTCCTTCGTGGACGACTCCAACGAAGACACGCTTCACGGCCGGTTTAGCCCAGGTAGATCTCGCACGCTGAGCCGTCTCGATGAGGTCGGTGCAGATGTCTGGCTCAGGCCCAGGCTCACCGATTTTGCCAATGAAAACGTGTATGCCACCAAAGGGGACCCGGTACCCGTATCCGATCGAATCAGCCTCGGGACCCCATCCTGCGTCGTCGATGTAGATCCTGCCCCGACGACTCTTGGTCATCCGGCCCACAACATAGCCTTCGAGTCCCTTGAGCTTGCCCTCCAAGATCGTCAAACCATCATGCGATAGCCCCACGGTGGGCGCCAACTGTCGTGGATTTGTCACGGCAGATGTCCTAGCGAAAGGACTTAGTCGTGGAGCCATCGCTACGAGTTTACTTGAAGGGGTTAAAGCGGACACAAAGACACGAGGGGTTTATACTAGTTCGGCCCCTTCGATGAAGGTAAAAGCCTACGTCTAGTTGTGGTGGAATTGATGTGGTCTCGATGGCTAGGGAGCAACAAGCTTCGCCTAGACTCGAGTTGTTGTCTGTTCCTCCTGAACCGCCGCCGGGTCGTCCCCTTATATACACGGGTGACGCCCGTCGGTCCATAGAGTCCCAACCGGTTCATACTCGTATTCCGGTTGGTATCTCTCTATTCCTAACTTACAATACAAGTCATACATCCGGCCGGTTTACGGCTACATGTTCTAACCGACTACAGGCCTTGGGCCTTTATCTGCTTATACCACTAATGAAGTTAACCCGGCCCAAGTAGACCGGTTTACGCCTAGTGGTAATATCCCCAACACCCTCCGTCCCATAATGTAAGACGTTTTTTAACACTATGCTAGTGTCAAAAAATGTCCTATATTATGGGACGGAGGGGGTAGTTATTAACATCATTGTAACCCGTTGTTGCAGCAGCAAAGCAGTTAAACAAACAAGTAGATATTTAAGTTAAGACAAACAGGTAATTCTTAACAGTAAGTACCAAACACATAGATAGGCGCAGTCTACAATATGATTAACAGGCTGTGCCATTATGTAACCAGTAGCAAAGTGAATTAAGCCAAGCAACATAATTGAACAATTTTGCAATAAGTGGCTAACTAAAATTCTGAGAAGCAGGTAACTGAACTTATGCTAGTTCTTTGTACACGCACACTGCAACTTCTTTTTCGCTTACAAGGTTGTACAAAGGAGTCCATGGCATCAATTGCTTGGATACGCAGTCCCAATACTTCTTTCTTCCCACATTGCATGGGTAAGTCGAATGGTTAATCTGGTAAGATGGTGCGTCCTTGATATGTTATATGAGGACGTGTAGTCAGACTAGTTGTAGCCAAACACATCACACTGGCTTTTACTATATATTTCATGCGATTACTTTTGGCATATCGAGATCTAAGCAATCTATAATAGGATGAAAAGACTGGCATCCTTCACATTATTGGCGAACTCAGTTCATAGAAACAAGCAATTCAACCATTCTGTGGGTAAATCAAAAGCGCCACTGGAATATTTTTCACTATCCAATCATACACGCAAAAAGGGGCGACGTCACCATAGGGGCTGGTATGGGCGGCCCCCTCAGGTGGCTGGAAAGTGTGCACCTAGTTTGAGTCGTCCAGGTTGGCCCATGCTAGTTTTGTTCATCCCAATGCACGAGCAGGAAATGTAAAAAATGAAGAAAAATGTTTCAGTTTGGATGGGCCAATAACATAAGAGCAAGGCAAGCCCTATAGCAGGCTCGCGGCCCAAATGAGCGCCTCCCATATCGATCGACAGCAGGAAAAATCCCAATTCATTTGCTCCAGCCTCCAGTCTGGTTCGCTCCTAACCTAGCCATTGCTGGACAGACCGACACAACACTTCCTCGCGCCCTCGTTGGAGGGCGGTCGCCGGGCTTCAAGCGAACGGAAGGACAAGAAGATGAAGATCCAACCCTGGGTGTAGCCTGCGTGGGAGGCAGCGGCGGCAGCACGAGCATGGCATCGAGCTTGCGCAAATGGATAGTCGCAGCTTGCAAGAGTAGCATGCGCAACAAGCAGGTACATCACATCCCTGATTATATCTAATTCAACTCTTCAATTCCTGGCCAATAGTTAAACCTGACGGTGTTGTAAAATTGCTTGTATGTAGGGAATCTATGAGAAAATGAAACCAATTTCTACTTATTTTATAACTCCCCCCAATCAATACTAAACTGACTGAATCTGATGTATCTAATCAAGTTTCCGGTGCAAACATACAAGCTCATGTCGTTCTTGAGCCTGAAGTGTCCAATGAACAGACTGCTAATGAAGGATTTGATGCAAACATTTTACATGCTCCTGGTGATGAACATATAGTGTCTAATGAGGGATCTAATGCAAGCATTTTTCAAGCTCATTAACGGATTAAGTGTCTAATGATGCTCTACTATGTTGAGAGAGATAGAGATTTGCAAGCATTGATGACAAGCAAATTATAGTGCATTTTCATAGCTTGAGGAAACGTTGAGGCCATCTACCAGAAAGTCCCCGTATCATGACAACATAGCATAAATACTTTTCTAATCTGTTGTTTGAAACTATTGGCATACTTGTGCAGGATAGATATATTGATATGCAGTTTGCGCAGTGGTTATACGTGCAATTACACTTCGATATTTTCAGCCAGAGAACGAATAATTCAGGCAGGTACAGACCATGTTTGTAGTCCTTGTACACCATGTTGCATTTTGTGTTTTTTGGTGCTTGCATCATTTAGTGTTTATAATCTGAACTACTTCGGATCATTAGCTGGTTTTCAACGTGCATGTAGCTTCACATTTCTCAAGTTATGTTGATTTCCAGAGTGCAAGTGCCTTCGTATTTTTTAAGTAAAATGTTCGCCCCTGGTAACTTAAATTCGTGGATCAGCCACTGCACACAAATCATACACGAATGCCAGTACGAATTAAATGAAATGCAGGGACTTGCGCTAGCTCGTTGTACAGGCTCGCTGTAGCTCTGCTTGCGCTTGGGATGTTCCATGTACAAGTCCATGTTACCACTTGCTTGGATGTGCAGGCCTTGTGCTCCTTGCATCCCCCTCTGCATTTTTGACATGACGAATGGTTGATCAAATAAGATGAATCGACCTTGATGTTTTACCATAGGACAGATACTTACAAGGTTATACGGGTGTGCATGATGTGTACCAGATCCCGTAGCCCCGTCATGCTTCGCTAAAAAATGGATTTGCTTGTTTCAGATGATATCTCTAGAAGACATAAGAGTTAAAGTCAGAGTTGCATAGGCATGTAAGCTAAGAGAGCAGTGAAAGGATATCCAAACATCATCGGAACAGTGCACAAGGGAGTGATGTGTGGATACCTAGTTCGGGCCGGCGTTTGGGCATGCTCGCCTAGCCAGAGTGCGAGTCACTTCAGAGCCGTTGAGCGTGATGCGCTGGCGTTGGCTGGCCACGCACGAATGCAGATCTTGAGTGGCAGCGGAGCGCTATGATGCGGTGGACGAGACCGTTAGTGAAGCCCCAACGACCTCGGGGGGCAGAGGTGCGACGATGTGCTCGGTGAAGTAGCCCCGATGAGCTGGGAGACGGCATCGGTGAAGCGCACCTGATGCGATGGAACTCGGTGTCTGTGAGGCATGTCGGTTGCGGCGGCCGACGTTGTCGGTGGACCACCCGGTGTGGCGGACAAGGGCGTAGAAGAGGTAGCTCCGGTGCGGTGGTGAAGTGCGACCGTCGTCTTCGTCATCGTCGTCCGGCACAGAGGTGGGGAACAGTAGGGAAAGAGACGAGACGAGGGGCGATTCGAGGGATGGCGGCGAATTACGGATTTGAGCAATCTGGGCATGGAAGGGGACGGTGGAGAAGAGAGATTTTGCAGGGCTGGAATTGGGGCCGCCAGATATTTCAATCCGAAACGTGGAAGCGCGAACTTATATTGTCGTTGTCCTTTTTTTGGGGGGGAGGGGGGTGGGTGGCTGGGTGCTACGCGTCCGTCCGACACACGCGACCACCCCGACAGGACTACGCTTTGGTGCCTTAAGGCACCTGCCTTTGTGTCCATGACATGTGGGCCCAACAGGTGGTTGGCCCACATGTCATTCACCCAAGGATTGTTGCCTTTAAGGCACCAAAGCAGCGTCCACCCCGACACAACCCTGGTCTGCCTGGTGCGCCTACATTTGAGAATGCAAACAAATCTTCTTTCATTTGAAAATGAATCTGTATGTATTAACATGCCCGTGTTTTCCTTGCAATAATTAGTCATTCGAAACGAGATACTCCATCCGTTCACTTTTGTAAGTCGTTTCAGACAACTTAAAATGAACTGTTTTGCACATTGTCTGAAATGTCTTCAAGGTCTTATAAAAGTGAATAGAGGGAGTACTATAAATTAATTAATGAGGAGTTATTTGAAAAAAAATCAAAACGGTACCCACGCTAACGTGGATTAGAGTGTGTCACATAATTAGTTATTTGAATTAGAGTGTGTGTCACGTAGTTAGTTATTTGAATTAGAGTGTGTGTCACGTAGTGATCTCTAATTCTAACGTGGATTTCGCATTTCACTGTATCCATGCTACTTTTTTAATACAAATTCATATGTATATGATGAACACCATGGTAGTGAGAAAACTTTTGGATGGATTCAAACATATGACCTACAAAATAGCACAACAAATTGAGCCAATGTTAACTTTTTGAAACTTAGTATGGCACGAATTCGAAAAATTACCCGTATGCCTGGTCCTCGGTTCAAATCTTACAATGTACACCGAATTGAAACATCGATATTAAGTCTCGTACTATGTACATTCAAAT
>NC_057801.1:782840949-782860812 GCF_018294505.1 Triticum aestivum
GAGACTGTCTCACTCTTTCTTCCGCACGGCGGGCCACACTCTCTCAATCTCGCTCTCTTTATCTGAGTCTCGTTTAACCTCATTTTCTTTCACAGACAAATGATATATCTCCATGTTCGGGCCTCGATCGACACACTCTATACTCTCTCACGTAGATTGTCTATCTAGGTCAGTCCATCCAAGCCGCCGCCACTCTTACGACCTCATGGTGGGCCACGCTCACTCAATCTCTCTCTCTCTCTCTCTCTCTGTGTGTGTGTGTGTGTGTGTGTGTGTGTGTGTGTCGATTTACCTCGCTCTTTCTCGGACAAAAACTATATATCACCATGATTGAGCCCAGTTCGACCTATTCACATTGTATACTCTCTCACGCACATCGTCTATCTAGGTCACTCTCTCCAACCCGTCTCACTCTTTCGATCGCACGGCAACCCTATTTGATCGGTTGACCTTGCTTCCTCCCACGCACAAAATATATCTACACGTCTGTGACTGGATCATCTCTCAAGCTCTATCTTACAGCCCTCACCCTTACCAAAAGCTCAATCGTACAATATCTCTCCAGAGCATATATATTTGTTCAATGAACGTCGGACCACACTCACTTTGTCTCTCTATCTATATGTCTCTCGATTGACCTCGCTTTCTCATACCGTATCTTCCACGCGTTGAAGCTACTACCTCTCCATCCCTCGCAAAGCCAGAGCTATTCACATTGCGAGGGGCACTCCAACCTTGGATTAATTTGTGTAGGCATTTATTCCGGTCGGTTTAGATTATATTTTCGTAGCATTCGGCCCACAACTACTCCAAACGTCGTTGCAACCCACGCAACTCCCCTAGTTGATTTCCCTCTGGCTCGGTCATCGCTCTCTCGCACGTCCTTTCTCACCTTCAACGTCACACCATGGTATTATTGAAAAAACTATGTTGTTCTCTTTAATTATTATAAATAAGCTACAAAACTACACACCGATAGTCCACTTGGAATGGAACAAATTTCGACCCACAAATTAAAGTGCTACAAACTACACACCAAGGGGCCCACATGTCATGAAACAAATTTGGACCCATATACAAATTAAAAAAATAAAGGACGAGGATCGAACATGCGACCGGGCCATCAAGCCGCACGTCAATAGGCAACACACTTAGAATAGCAATGTTTGTTGTACCCCCTTTGTTCACATAATGTTTTTATATTACCACAGCCTAATTAATGGATAACATGTAATATTATTTTTAGTACTATTCACCTTCACTTATTGGTGGGTTCCATGTGTGCTCTCTCTGTCTCTCCTCCCCTTCTGCGTTTAGACGCACGGGCAAACAGGAAGAACTCGCGGGCGATGTTGCCGTTGACCATATCTGGACGCGTTCACAAGTCACCGCACCAGTTTCACGTACTAGCATCACTCGTCAATGTGTACGTGCAATGCACGTTAATTTGGAAGTATATTAAGTGCATGCGGATATTAACTACTAGGATATTATTTGCGTGCGGTCATGTGATTAGCACTATTTTTGGCATGAAATTAACTTCACGCTAATAGTGTTGAGCGCTCGACATTGAAGCAGCCTAGGTCGTTGGATGACAAGGAATACATGTGGCTTGATGAAGTTTTATATTTAATTTGATACTCCCTCTTTTCCGGTTTATAAGGCTCAATTCAAAAATCTCACCAACCAAGGTAGATGGTGAGTGGTGGAATACTTTTTGTAGTTTGCAAAAGCACCCAATTAATGCTCTTGTTTTCCTCAAAAAAGTATGTTTACCAATGCATTAATTGCAATGCATGCATGCATAAATTACATGCATTGGTCAATTTTCTCTTAATACTTGCATGCAATGATTTAATGCACCTTGGAATCTGAACATGTGATGAGAAACAACCAAATTGAGCCTTATAAAATGGAAAAACTAAAATTTTGAGATAAGCCCTATAAACCAGAAAGGAGGGAGTACGGCTCTAGCAGAACATTCAATCAATCAAACCATACATTTCGTTCGGTGTGGCTCCGACTTTAAATTATACGATGATCAATATAAAATAAACGGAAATGATAAACGTTCAGATTTTAAGCATGGCAATCCGAATGTTTTTCATGGCAAATTTAGATTACGCGGCGGCGGCGGGGGTGTCTCGTGGTGGGAAGTGGCTCCTCTACCATGCTCTGTGTGTCGTCGGGCCACTGACCGACAGCGACGGTGGCGTCTTGCACCGTTGTTGGCGTACTCCTGGACATTGGCCTAGCTTCAAGGAGGCCAAAATGTTCTGGACTTCGGAGCAACTCAACTGGCGGGAGGAGGCAACTAGCGTTGGTGCAAGGAAGCGGTCGACGACGGCCATCCATGCCGCTGAGGGGGCACTGGCACCCGCGCAGGGACAGGCTTTGTCAACGGCGCGACGGAGACGTTCGTGTGCATGGGCACCGGCACGGGCACGCATGTCAGTGCACGCGCAGGCGCATGCGCTGGCAGGTGCACAGGCACCGGCACGAGCGTGCGCGTCAGTGCATGCGCAGGCGCATGTGCTGGCAGGTGCACGGGCGTGTGAAAGTTCGCGGGGACCTCGTGGAACCCCGTGGCATCAAGCTTGGCGACAATGTGCGGCTCCCAGCCCATCAATGCCACGGGGATGGGCGCTGCCGGAGTCGGGGCGACGGGAGCCGGAACGGGAGCGGGGACAGGCGCGGCGTCTTCCCGCAAGGCCAGTTCAAGCTCGTCCCAAAGCGCCTTATGTTCTTGAGACTCCGGCTGGGTGTCTTCCTCATGAAACTGGAACACTAAGGGCAGACCATCGTGATGCGGCATGGCGTATGTTTAGGTCAGGCTAGTTGGAGGTAGACGACAGGAGAATCGGAGAGGAAGAGAGAGGATTGTAGCGATACCGGGTAGTGCGGGGTTGATTTTAAACTGCGGCGCCGGCGACATTAAAAGTGGGAGCAGTTGGGACGACGGTGGGCGGCGGAGCCTGGTCAAAGGGCTCGCCTCCCGGTGAGTCTGCATAGCGGTCTGCTCGCACGCCTCCCTGACAGCCAGCGCAGCGGTCTGCTCGCACGCCTCCCGTCGACTCACACGCTTGCTGGGACGGCACCTGCCGATGAGAAGCGGGGACTCGTGGCGGCATGTAAATGCCCACGATTTCAATAGTGAAAGCGTTCGCCTTAACGTGACAGGTCTTTGTTCCAAAATACCTTGGCTCTTCATTTGTGCAACTTGTCATAAGCAGCTTGTCTCGAATTGAAGAAAAAACTTACAAAGTAATATTTGTGCCATATCATGTGACCATGCTCAGTTTCAAGAATTTATGCTCCCTTTTGAATTTTTTGAAATTTAAGACCCAGGATTCGAAACAATATCATAACCTGGATCATGCAATAAATTTTCAAGCCGTATATCTGTCTTGTTGTATTTCTTAAGAAAGGATTTGGTCAAACATTTTGCTTAGTTAAACCTCCTTTCCGGTTTATAGGGCTCAATTCAAAAATCTCACCAACCAAGGTAGATGGTGACTGGTGGAACAATTGTTGTAGTTTGAAAAACCACTCAATTAATGCGCTTGTTTTCCTCAAAAATTTTATTTACGAATGCATTAATTGCAATGCATGCATGCATAAAGTACATGCATTGGTCAATTTTCTCTTAATACTTCCATGTAATGATTTATTGCACCTTGAAATCTGAACATGTGATGGGGAACAACCAAATTGAGACTTATAAAATGGGAAATCTAAAATTTTGAGATAAGCCCTATAAACCAGAAAGGAGGGAGTAAAAGGATAATCCCTCCGTACCAGTGCATTGCCTTATATGTTAACTCAAGTACTAGGCACGAACAAACGGGCTCAATTCTGTGCTCATCCTGGTGTAGTAGTAGTAGTACTAGGTAATGCAGTTGACGTGTGACATTGATGAGCGGCGACCGAGGGAATTGAACCGTGCTCGGCCCGGTAGGTAACGTTGTCTAGTTACTAAAGCATCCCTCCATTGTTCATCGGTAGTCATTATGGACTGGGGACATGAGGGGAATTTCCTAGGGCTGGAATGCTGGCCGCCAGATATTTCGACTTGAAACGCTGAGGCTCGACTGGTTGGGGTTGCCTAATGTGCGTACCACGCACGCCACCGAAGGACACGAGCCCGTTTTCTTAGGATCAACACGAGCCAAGATCTGGATGGTACGCCGTTGGGTCCTACCAGTTGAGAATACGCCATTGGATTTCACATTTCATGGTATCCCTAGTAAGTTCTCCAATGCAAATTCAAATTTAAAAGATGAACAATATGGAGGTGAGAAAACTTTGTATGTATCAAGCATATGACCACACACACACACACACACACACACACAGACAGACACGCACGAACACAACAACAATCCAATAAGTATAGTGCATCTATATTTCCAACCCATGCATGTATGACACGAGTTCAAAAATACTCCTATTCCTAAATATTAGTCTTTTAGAGAGTTCAACAAGTGACTACATACGGAGCAAAATGAGTGAATCTAGACTCTAAAATATGTCTATATACATCCGTATGTGCCAGTCCATTTGAAGCCTCTAAAAAGGCTAATATTTAGGAACGAAAGGGAGTAAAATGTAAGACATCCATGGTCCTCAGTTCAATATTTAAAATGAACATGAAACTGAAACATGAATATTAAGTCTAGTACTACAGTACATGCAAATGTTGTGTTTAGGCGGAGCTATGATTGTCGGGGGTCAACCCCTCGACCTTAGATAAAATTGTGCAGCTCTGTTTAGGGTTTTTTAGATTATATTTGTTCCCACCCTCCCAACCACCGATTGGTTGTGCACCCCCCACCCCTCCTCCCCGGGAGAATATCATGTGCCCCCATACCTTACATGCTATATGCCGATACGAGTTGCTTGGAGCTTGTAGATCTGAGATATAGCAGCTCACATGATGTAGTCTTAATTTTTTTTGCAGGAAACCTTGATGAGTTTGAGAATTGCACACAATTTGTACAAAAACTACTTAGATGCCCTTTGATCCCATATCCAACGACCTCGAAGCTCATATCACTGTAGCATCTAAGATGAAGGACATCATATTCTCCTGTATGTAAGAATATCATGTGCCACCACACCTTAGATGCTTTTTTGATACAAGCTCTTCGGAGGCGTTGGATTTGTGACCCAACACCTCCCCGATGGTTCGAATGGTTTTTTGCAGAAAAGCCCCAAAAGAGTTCGGCCACTACTTACAAGCACAAAGACTGCTCAGATGACATTGGATCTCAGATCAAACGACCTCCAAGCTCGTATCACCGTAGCATCCAAGTTGCAATAGCACCTTATGTTTTCTTGCACGGGAGAGTATGAGGTGCTCCCGGACCGTAGATTCTATGGTGATACGCGTTCACTGAGATCTAACGGCCCACAGTAGGAGGTTTGAATGTTTTTGCAATATACGGTTGATAGAGTTTGGGAAATGCGCAGAAAGTACAAGTACTATGCATGTGCCATCTGATCACTGATCATACGACCTAGATGCTCATATCACCGTAGCGGGTAATTAAGCTACGGGGAGCACCTAATATTAGCACCGGGGAGCCGTTGGATCCAAGATGCAGCGGCACACACGAGGCCTGAATGTTTTATTTGCAAAAAAACTTTGGAGAGTTTGGAAATTGCGCATAATTACAAAGACTACTCCCAAGCCATTGGATCTCACTTCCAACGGTGTAAAAACTCGTATCACCATAGTATCTAAGCTGCGGGGTGGATGTGATATTCTATGCCGCTGTCATTTTTGTTCGTAAACTTGCAAAATACGTGTAACTCGTGTCGTTACTTGTCTAACCGCGCAAACTGTTTGTTCAAAAAAAACCATCCTACACTGAAATATCGGAACAACACATGGGGGTCCCACTTGTCATTAATCAAATTTGGACCTAAAACTAACAAATCTGAAAGACGAGATTCAAACTGGCAACCTGGACTACAAAGCGTAAGTCGATAGCCTGAAAAATGAACGGTTGTTGGCTTTGTCCCATAACTTGATTTTATACAGTACTTGCGTTGAGTAGAGTAGAGGGAGTGCCTCATCAACACATGCATGACCGTTGTCTCACTTATGGGTGGGTCCCAGGTCTGCGATCTTAATCTCTCTTCTCTCCATCGTCTAACATTTGCACGGGCACACATGAAGAGTGGCGCTAGCTTGCCGTGGTGTTACTACAACTAAAAAAAGCTTGGAAAATAGAAGAATCGCCTAGAACAAGAGACGTTGCGGCTGGTCGAGACGGAGCTAACCGTGCCACGTTTGCATGATGAAGCTGTGTGGCTAGTGGGGTGTTTTCGACCGACTAGCTGGGTCCCGAGGTCGAACCATAGGTACTACGTCTGATACAGTATATTTTTACACGCACATTTTTCCTCCGTGCCGAGACGTGGAACGCCCTACCGCGCGTTTTCTGGGTCCTCCTCGGTCGTAGCGCCGAAGCAAGTAAAATGAGTCGTCAAATCACGAAAGACCACCTTTCCCGCCGAGTACATCAGTGAAGCGCGGTGGCTAGCTAGTTGGGCTAGTTCGACTGATTAGCTAGGCCGCCGCCACATTTGTATTTTTACCCCTTTTTTTATCTACTTGCCAGCAGGTAAATTTAAGTATCCACCGCGGCGTTGCTCTGGTGTTTGGGTGCGGTAGGATTTTAAATTTTTTGATTGACGGGAGCAGGCGCGGCAGGATTTTTAATTTTTTGATTGACAGGAGCAGGCGTGGTAGCAATTAGTCACGATGACTCCGCCTGTAAAAACCCACTACTCCCTGATGTGAGAAGTCGTCGACTGGTGTTTTACCGTGGTGAAAACCAAAAGATTCCTTGCTCCTCGGCTGGCTCCCTCCGCCTTCCCGTAGATTGCATTGCCTTTCAGCTGTTTCGCCCCTTTGCTTCCTCTCCCCATTGCTTCTAGCTGGTGCCATGGCGGCGCAGCAGATCACAGAGTCCGAGGTGAGGCGCCTGACACAGGAGCTCCATGCCAAGGATGCGGAGCTCAGGGCCAAGGACGTGGAGCTCCGTGAGCTAAAGGGGGAGAGGAGTGCCATGCTCCTCCGTTATGTGCGGGAGTTCACGGAGCTTCAAAAGCGGTAGGCGTCCACCAAAATATGGTCGAGTCGTCGGCGGCGTTGCTGCAGAAAGCGGGAGATATGATAGGCCGTCAGGGGAGCTGGCTGGAGCGCGAGCGGGCCGATCGTGATGAGGTCCTGGATCGCCTCAGCCACTTGGTGAACCAAGTTGCCACACACATGTTGCGGCTACGCGATGCCTACCATTGTGCCAGCGCGACGATGCCGGCCTTCGGGCTAAACCCGTTCGACCACCCGGTCGACTTCAACTAGCTGCGGCTTCCTGACCTGGTCTCCTGCTTCACCTATATCTCCGAGGAGCTGAGCCGTCTCTGCGCGATGGTGGAATCCATTCGTGCCATTGGACGCCGTCTTTGACGAGCTGGCTCCCATCGACCGGGAGCAGGCTCTGCGGGTGGTTGCACCCTGCATCACCAATATTGTGCGCCTCAAGAAGCAGAGGCACTTCGGTGGTGTTTAGGCGCCCTCTGCATGGGCATGTCCATGTCTCGGCCCAACATGTCCGTTGGATCAAACTCAGACGATCCAGATCCGTCACTATAGCACAAAGCGTGTGGGTGTGTTTGGTTGCATTCTCATCTCAATATAGTTGTTTCCTCTTCGTGTATTTTGGTCAACCTACTAGTGTGGACTCATGCACCCTTCATGCACTCTGCCAAACACCCAAAAGTGGGTCGAGAAGGGAACTTTTGCTCCCATCCCGTGCACCCTTCATACACCCTGTCTAACACTATAGGATGTGCTTCATATGGTTCATGTTTCGTGGAGTACTGTAGCACCGTACTCTCCATGCGTTGTGGACCTAGTTCTGTTAACGTTGATCTCACCGTTCATTCTCGACCAGACAGTCGAAAAAGCGGTACTATGTTACATATAGGAGTAGTTGACATGCGCACAACACTAGCAACAAGATTGTGTAGTACTGATGTATGAACCACTACACATGCCTAGTAGTAGGAGCATTGTGTATTTTCAAGTGGCTGCCGTGTTTCGCACTCCTCCGTCGTAAGAGTGGAAACGCTTGTTGTAATCATTTTTTTCTTTAGAATGAAAAACAGTGGACATGCTCTACCATGCGGATCCTCCTCCAGCCATGCACTAAATTACTCACTTTCGCCGACGTGTGGGACAGCCAGCACCTGGGTCCACCAGCCATGCACTAAATTACTTCGTAGTAGAGTGACGGTAGACTACCCCAATCGAACCGCCGCAGTAATTCCCAATGAGCCGTCAAATCACAAAGCCCCCTCCTTTCCAGCAGTAAGTTGGACAGACGAAGCAACCATCATTTCACTCTTCTCTCTTAGCTTCCTCTCTTGAAGAAAACCCCCACTCGCTTCGCTTCTCCCTCATCTCGTTCCTCCTTTCACTCTTCTCTCTCAGCTTCCTCTCTTGGATGAACACCGGAGCACCGGCCGACGTGATGTCTATGGCTCTGGCCAAAACCGTCGAGGCTCATGGTACGAAGAAGCGCAAGCACCCCGTCGAGACTAACGCAGACAAGCTCAAAGCCATCGCCCTGTCCAAGCCCCCCTCTCCAGGATCCCTCATTAAGCAAGTCCAGGTAATGTCTCTTGTTGACGGTTTTTTCTCGATCTTGATTGTGTTTTTCATCTAACACGCAGTACTAGTACTGGTACTACAACTTTCTGGGTGATCTTGCATGTGATTTTAGTGTGCCAAATGACGGTTCTATATTCCTCTTTTGACCAAAACATGCGAGAGGTTGACATTGATTTCTTATAGATTACTTTCAACTACTCCCTTTGTCCCAAATTTTTTGTCTTAGATTTGTCTAGATACGGATGTATCTAGTACTAAAATGTGACTTGATACATCCGTATCTAGACAAATCTAAGACAAGAATTTTGGGTCGGAGGGAGTACTTTATGAACATCAATGCTACCTTTTAAGAGGGTATATTTGCCTCAGTAACTTGTGTTATGGATATTGCATGTAATCCCTCTGCTGTCATGTTCACTCATTTCTATGCATATATGTAGTCATATATGGAGTATAATATCGAAAATCATCTTATATTTCTGAATGGAGGTAGTAATGAAATATGGTTTCTGTTTGAATTAGAACCAGGTCCACGGTGGAGATGAAGTTCTCAAAGTCATGCCGTGTGAACTGGAAGACCTGATGATGAATTCTACTGCTAAACTATCCAGCTGTTGTGTCCTTGTCGCCATGTGTCCTGAACTAGTGTTTTCCTGTAGCATTGTTGTCAGGCGTGTTCTCGAGGTTGTACTGGACCACAACAATTTCCTGGTTGTGCCTTCGATTATGAAGGGTGTGGTTCTTGTAAAGCTTCCCAACAAATCTGATGCGGCATGTCTTCATCATCATGTTTATGAGTGTAAAGACCACTCTGTTAGGTTCTCCAAGGTTGACAAGATGGTTATGGTGCATGTAGACATCTCACACGAAGTCCATGGCCTAGTCAGTTATGCGGGGTTCATCCCGTAGGTCGGTGGCAAGAAATAGTCTAGAGAGTTTAGTTAGTGCGACTTTGCTTATCTGTAGTAACTACTATTGTTCAGTACTTGATTTGTGTTTGTGAACCCTGTATTGTTTATTAGTACTGCCGCTTTTGGTGTGTGGTCAGTCCTGAGAACGGTCTATGTTAATGCATGTCCACTCAATTAAGTCTGTACATTTTGAAGTATCCAGATCATATTTTTTGTGAGGACGATTTATCAATTATGGTTACACTCCAATATCTGTATGCATTGCAGGGTTTATCGCATCCACCAGGATTTCTAGTCCCATGGATGTTCGGTCCATACGATTTGTCACGACCTTTGGACTGTCCTGCTTGTGGGAGTAGGCAGGGCCCCTGCATGCCACGCGTAGTTGGACGATCAATCTTTTGTTTAGTACTTCAACATAGTGATTTCCTGGTAAGGATTCACTCGTGTCACATCAAGTAAATCTTATTGATTTACTGTCTAAATCTTATTGATTTAATGTCATGTTTTCTTTCTTTTCCTACAATTTTACGATGCAGGTTTTGCCATGTGACATTAACACAGAATAAACTGTTTGGTTTTCTCAACGATGGCTATTTTTGCAGGTTTCACTTCTTATGTCGTGTCAGTAACGAAGGCACTGTCCATCACTTATATTACTAGAAAAAATTGGATCAGTCTGTTGTCTGAGTACAAGCTGAATCCTTATGATGAACTGCAGTTTGGTTTAACAAAAACGCCACAATTAGTCCGTCTCGCGTTTAAAAGAAATGAAGGAAAAAATAGGGTCACGGTCACGGATCCTAGTCAAGTTAGAAAGCTGATCATAGCAGACCAGACACGATCGCTGCTGTCTCGCACAGATCGAGCACCGGCAGTTGCTCTAGCACTGACAGCGGCAGCAGCTCAGTCTGATCCAGCTGAGGATTGGGCACCGACCGCGTCAGCGGATCAGTCTGATCTACCGGAGGATCGGGCATCGACACCGGCACCAGCTCTACAAGGAGCACCATCTCCGGCAGCAGCAGCGGCTTCGGCACCTGCACCAACAATTGCACTTGCATTTGGTCCGGCCCGTGCAGTTGCACCGGCAACAGACTAGGCTGCAGTTCGCACTTCATATACCAAAGTCCTTACAAAAACCGACATGTCCACCTTCTTGGTAAGCATTGGCCTCCCAAGTGCTTCGTTCTTATTTCTTTCCATGTTGTTTCACATGATTCACTGTGTTGATCTAACTGTTTGGGTATGTCTTCTTGTTTTCAAACAAAGAATTCCTAGAGCAATGAGGGAGTCGTTCAACAATCCGGGCGACCGCGGCCAAGTTTCTCTTACCATGCGCAGCCTTGGTGTGAATGAACCTTCTCAATATACCGTAAGTACAAAGGATGGTCGCATGATGATTGATGCTAAAGGATGGTCAAGGTTCAAATCTAAATCATATCTTGCGGTAGGGGATGATGTCAAAATCGAACTTTCCCGGCAAGGAGAGCTGGTCCAAATCAACTTTGAAATTCATCAGTAGCAGCACGCAACTGCCGAACTGATCTATCCTCCGAGAGATTTTGATGTAATAATCTGGCATGGTGAAACAAGTGTCCTGTGTGTATAAGTAGTACGATAGTGTTATTTATCACATGGTACATCGTTGATAGAATTGCAACTCTGATTGCTGGTTAGAAACTGTCGTTTGATTTCATTGCAACAGCTGTCGTGCTTTATTCAATTTTGTGTATTCGCCTTGCGACAGCATGTAAAACCAGCGCAGTAACGATCACTTGCAATATGAAAAGCGCTGAGGTAGAACACATGGGCCCCCAAACATGCAGGGTCGGCCTACGGCCCAAAGTCCAGAACCATGAGCCTATCTGAATATTATATTCTCAGCTGAACCCCCATAAAAAAAGCTGAACCCCCATAATGCCCGTGCATTGCAGAGGGAGTATATTTCTCGACAAGGTGAGCCTGTGATATAAAAGATTTGTATATTTTTCTTTACAGAGGGAGTATCTCTCTGTCAAAAATATATTTATGTGTAACTAGTTACTCCTGTCTTTCTACTTCCTTTCGCTGATATGTGGGGCAACCGGCAACGGGGTCCATGTGCCATGTGCACAAATTAGAGTGCACAACTTCACGGTAGACACACCCCGGTCGTAGCACCGCAGTAATGCCCAATGAGCCGTCAAATCACAACCCCCCCCCCTTTCCAGCTTTAGCAGTAAGCTGGATGGACGAAGCGGCAATATTTCACTGGGCCTGAATCCCCTTCTCCCTGGTCTGCTTGTTCAGAGAAAACCCCCGCTCGGCGATTGCATAGGGTTTTCTCATGGAGAACCAGGTACGAATTCTTCATCCATCATCGATAAATCCAAGTCCTTGGTCGCAGGTAATCCTAGGATGGCAGCCGCCGCCGTTGATGCATTTTTCTTCGTACTGAATCTAGTGTGCTTCAGTTGCAGTGCCCAAAGTGCGAGTACCCTACAGATTTCTGCGCCCACGCAAGACGCCACACTTATTCCTTCTCATCCTACCACAGCATTTTGAAACACGCACAATATGTTCCTAGAATCCTCTTCTCTATCCGGGAGGGTGGGGTTTTTTTTGAACATGCTGTGTTCTCATATTATTTTTCCTGCAGTGTATTATTTGCTCTATCAGAACACATGTACTCAAGATGCTCGGGCTTGCCATAACTGAATACACTAGTTTAATGGTCACAGTGAAGACAATCCATGGATATTGCTTCAGAGTTGGGTTCATGAACCAAGAAGATTGCTGCTTTTTTATGGCCGAACTTGGATAAACTTTCTCAAGTGTCACGGACTGAAAGTTGGCGCACGAATGTTGATGGAAATAGCAGAACCTGGTCTCATCTTCACTGCGATCTTCCACCCCGACGTCGTTCCAATTGTTCATCCATGTTAGTTTTGTATCTGGTTCTTGCTTGTTGCCTCGATTACTTCTTAATCCACCTATTCTGTCTAACTAATCACAATTTAACTTTAGAAGTAGCAATGAATCTCTCACGAAGATGCTACTTCTAACTAATATTGTCTTATAATTGGTGGCACGTGTAGGTTTTTTCAGAGTTAAGCATTCTGCTCGTTTGTTACTCTGTAATAACTCGGCTGTTACTAATGGCATTGAAGTTGACTGGATCGACATCCACATGTTCCTACACTTTATTGATCGTCTTGAGGTCCTTGTGGGGCATTTCAGTGGTGGAAGGCCACGTGGGATATGTGTGCCACTGTTGCACTCGTTGAACAGGTCCAACTGTGTCGAGAAACTTATGGTACGAGCTGTTTTCTGTTATATATGTTGTTCATAAACTATTGCTTATACACAGTTTTACAGCTATGATCTTCTTGAAACAGGAACTGCCGAGTTCTATTGTTCCTATATAGATGCCTGACCATGGTCGGGTCAGACTTGTGCCTGGTCACAACATGATGTTTATGTCGACCTACTCAATTCCCCTTGGAGGTGAAAAGATACTTATTCGTGGGTGGTCTCAGATAATGAAGGCCCGTCCATCTTGGAGAATAGGACAGAAGATTACGTTCATGCTTTTCCATGGCTCTAAAGCGAATATCCTGTTTATTGACCACGTTGCGAGATGAAGCCGCTTTCAGAAGGTTGTGGATGCGCGGGGTGGCGCTTGGGCCTTGTCCTGGGGCTTGGCGGCCTCACCCTTGGTTAACTGTAGGCAAAGTAGCACTGTTCGAGGCGTGCTTTGTACGGTTGAACCTGTATAAGTACTCATATTGCTTTCAGCTTTGGTTGTTAACTGCCCCTGCTGGTTTCAATTAAGGTTGCTAAGTACTCCTGCTGCTTTTACAGTCTGTCGTGTTTCTTCAGTCCTGTCTTCTTCCAGCCGCCAAAACCAAACCAGCACCGGTGGGGCCGCCTGCTTTCGCCTCCCACGGCTGGCTGCGCCTCAGCGCACGCATCACCGCCCCACCGTCTCCTAAATTGTTAACGCCAATGTCCTCCGCGCGCTTTGGTGCGCTGGCCGCGGCGCCGCCCTCTCATTTTGTCAACATGGTCAACAAACAACAGGAATCGGCAAAAGTACGTGGAGAGGATGACAGTAGAGGCCCACCACGTCAGCGTATGGAAAAATAAAATGCTTCCTCCTAGTGTTTTCCTGACATCTGGGACCCATGACATTGTGAGCGTATATAGTCAATAGACAAGAGAACAGCACAAGATCGGCTGACACTTGGGACGTAGCTACTCGAGCAGTATTTTTTTGTTTGGTATTGTTGAGACAGAGTAGGGTTTGAACTGGGCTGTGGCCCGTCTAGCCCAGGCTTATATTTTATGTTCACCATGTGACCAGCCCAGCTATTTTTTCTTTGTGAAAATGAGACCAGTTTATTTTTTCTGAAGAATACCCAATCCAGGCCTACTTATTTTTCTACGCCCTGATGGGCTGCAACTCTTTCAAGACGCCTGCAAATCTTGAAAGTAATATGAAATGGGTTGTAAATATAAAAATAGATGACAAATTGGCAATTACTTTATAATTTCTGATTTTTTTCACATTTTTAGATTCCTATTTCACTGGGCATTAACCTAATTCAAATATATCTTCAAAGTACTTTAAATCTGGCTCGACATTTCGGTATTAAAAATAGTTTGGAACCCACAGAAATATGCAAAATTGGCCCTGGCCAACCAAAAAAAACGACTGCAATAAATTGCATAAGAAGTTGCCATGAGCTATATATAAATTATTAAAAAAAGAGGGAGTGGTCTGACTTCTGGGCCTGTTTAGTTGACGCGTATGCAAGATTTTTTTAGTTATTATATACTACATCAACAAACGATTCTAGCAGACGTAACCGTTGGATGTCAATCCAACGGCCATCGTGTTTCTTCAATCTCTGATCTTCTTGCTCCAGCCGCCAAAGCAGCGCCGGCGGGACCACCCGCTCCCGCCTCTCGTGGCCGGCTGTGCTGCCTCGCAGGCCTCAGCGCCCCCTACTACTCCCACCGCTGGCCAGGGCATCCCTCTACTCACCCACACCCCCTATTATTCTGCGGCGACGGCAGCCTGACATCGCAGCCGAACCGGTGAACACTCGTACTCCTCTCCGCACGGGCTTCCACTGGCGTGTCTTCCCTGGCTCCGCGTTGTCCCCTTCCTAGGCCTCGCCGTCGTCCACCGCCGTGGTGCTCTCGGCGCGGCGTGGTCAATGTGGTCAACGACCGACTTTCATCGGAAGAGTACTGTACGTGGAGAGGCTGACAGCTGGGTCCACGGCAGCCGCAAGGAACTGCCTCCTTATTACGTGGAAAATAATTATTCCTCCACCTGACAGCTGGGACCCACTGGACGGGCCACCAGTATTTCCCGAAAAAAACGTGTCCCCCTGACTGCTAGGACCCACAGGTCGGGCCATCGTATTTTGCGAAAAAACATTCCCCCCGCTGTCAGCTTGGACCCACCGGAAGTGCCTCCTTATTACGCACAAAAAAAATGAATACCCCTGCTAGCTGGGACCAACCTTGGTGGGAGGCTGACTTGTGGGCCTACTAATTTGACTGGGACGGAGCCTTTGTCAACTTTAGTCAATATATGAATGATTCTAGCTCAAGTGACCGTACGATGTCCATCCAACGGATGCAACCTCTGTTCTTCTTGCTCCATCCGCCCAAAGCAGCGCCAGTCGTGCTACCTGCTCCTGCCGCCCGTGGCCGGCTTTGATGCCGTGGAGGCCTCACCACAACATACTACTCCCACCGCTGCCAGGCCGTCCACTACTAGGAAAAGGGCTATAGATGGAATTGACACTAATGGCGCACCAGACATGTGGTGCGGCATTAGTATATACTAATGGCGCACCACACCCTGATGCGCCATTAGTGTTGAAACTACTAATGGCGCACCCTGCTCACGGTGCGCCATTAGTACCAAATTTTTTTTTGAACTAGTGCGCCTGTCCAAACATACTAATGGCGCATCCTCTGGTGGTGCGCCATTACTAGTTGTAACTAGTAATGGCGCACCGGCCGGAAGGTGCGCCACTAATGTTATTTTTTTTATTATTGTTTTTATTCCTTTTTTTGCAAAAGTACTAATGGCGCACCATCTGGGGGTGCGCCATTAGTAACCTGGATTACTAATGGCGCATTTGTTGCTGGTGCGCCATTAGTAAGTGGGCAGCAACAAGATATTTTGGACAGCCTCTCCTCCCACACTCACTTTCTCCCCACTTCATTCTCTCCACCGCCTCCTCCTTGTCTCGGGTGCCTCCTCTTTTTCACCTCATTTCCACCATAGATTCATTCAAATTAAGTGGTTAGGTTACCTTGTTTTGCTAGGTAAGTAAGGGGGGAAGCTATATTTATGTTGTTCTCCCTACAACAATGTGCACATGCACTTTTTATGGCCTAGCTAGATCTATGTATGTTCGTGGTGTTGCATATGTTTGTGGTGTTGCATATGTGTTTGTGTTTGGAGGTGTACCGGTATTTGAAATGCGATAGTTGCCAATATTTTGCCGGAATGTTGATTCATTTCCGTTTCGGCGAAAATTTTGGCATTAAGCACTCTTTTTGGTCCTATTTTTAGGGAAAGTCATGCCAAATTTTTTTCTTGGTTCTAAAATATCGTTTTGCTCTACCCCGCAGGCGACCATGGTCCGCACGATGACCGAAGGCATCGTGAATAGGTTTTTGAGCTCCGCGAAGGCCGAGATGCTTCAAAAGAACGAGACGGAGATAAGATGTCCTTGTCGAAGATGCAAGCTGAATAGCCTTATTGCGGACCCGGATTCCGGGCAGGTGCGGGACCACCTGCTCTTGCGTGGTTTCATGGATGGCTATCGGTGGCAAGGTGATGAAGATGACTACGAAGTCGTCCATGGGGGCCGGGCAAGAAATGAGGAAGGGCAACAAGACAACCACCGCGGCTCGGGGGGGCGAGAAGACGAAGAATCCCCAGGAGATGGTCACGACGGTGATGCTGTACACAGTCATCATGTAGAAGATGCAGGACATGATGATGATGCCGGCGGAGCAGACGACGCTGGACCATCGATGGGCTGGGTGCAGGACCCTCATATTCAAGAGCCGCTTCTCAAGCAGACGGATAACGCAAGAGCTGCCGCCCGAGAGAAAGCCAAGATGGATCAACTTGAGTTAGACGCGGTTACTCCATTGTATGAAGGATGCAGGCCCGAGGATACCCGCCTGAAAGTAACGCTCATGGCTCTGGAGATGAAGGTAAAACACAAAATGACCGACGCATGCTTCGACGAGAACATGTCATTCTGGCACGAACGTCTTCCCAAGGGGAACAAGTGCCCGACTAGTTTGGAGGAGGCAAAGAAAATCGTGTGTCCTCTGGATTTACCGCACGTGAAATACCATGTGTGCATGAACAATTGCATCATTTATCGGGATGAGCACGCGGAGTCTACCATATGTCCGGTGTGCGGTGTCACTCGATACAAGAAGAGGAAGAAAGCTCCTCGAAAAGTGGTGTGGTACTTTCCGATCACTCCTCGTCTGCAGCGGTATTTCGTGGACCCTAAGGTAGCAAAGCTCCTGCGTTGGCACGCGGATAGGGAGGAGAAGAAGCAAGAAGATGACGCAAATGATCCGGAGATAGATAAAAAAGACAAGATGCTGAGTCACCCTAAGGATGCGAGCCAGTGGCAAGCGTTGAACTTCGAATACCCAGAATTTGGGAACGATCCAAGGAACATCATGCTGGGCGCGAGCACCGATGGAGTCAATCCATTTGGCAGCCAGAGAAGCACACATAGCACCTGGCCTGTGTTCGTGTGGATGTACAACCTTCCCCCCTGGTTGTGCATGAAGAGGAAGTACATTCACATGAGTATGCTAATTGAAGGGCCGAAACAACCAGGGAACGACATCAATCTGTATCTGGGGCTGCTGAAAGAGGAGATTGACACGCTATGGAAAACGCCAGCCAATACGTGGGACGCCGCAGAGAAAGAATATTTCCCTATGAGAGCCGCACTGCTCACGACGGTGCACGACTATCTAGGTTATGGATATCTTACGGGGCAGGTAGTCCACAGATTTTATGGATGCGTAAGGTGCATGGATGACACAACGTATCGCCAGCTAGATAGAGATCCCGGGTCTTCGAAAACCGTGTTCATGGGACATCGAAGGTGGCTTCGCGACGATGACCCGTGGAGGAAACCCAAGGATCTGTTCGATGGTGAAACCGAACCCCGAAAACGCCCGTGTACGAGGAGCGGCGAGGAAATAGACAAGCTGTTGAAAAATTGGAAAGACTGCCCACTGCCGGGAAAGAAGCAAAAGGCGCCAGAGCCGCTGCTGAAGGTATGGAAAACGAGGTCTGTTTTCTGGGACTTGCCGTACTAGAAGATCCACCGTGTGCCTCACAGCCTTGATGTCATGCATATCACGAAGAACGTGTGCGAGAGTCTGCTTGGTACCCTGCTCAACATGCCAGAGAGGACCAAAGATGGGCCGAAAGCAAGGGCAGACTTGAAATCAATGGGCATCAGGCAGGAGCTTCACGCTATATATGATGATGATGATGATGATGATGAGGCGAAGCAGGACACAGAAAGTCGTCGCAAAGGCAAAAAGGCCAAGAAGACCGGAAATGACTACCCTCCCGCGTGCTTCACTCTAAGTCAGGAGGAGATCGAGCAGTTTTTCACCTGCCTCCTAGGAGTAAAACTTCCTTACGGTTACGCGGGGAAGATAAGCAGATACCTAGACCCAGCGAAGCAGAAGTTCAGCGGGATGAAGTCTCACAACTGTCACGTGCTGATGACGCAGATACTTCCAGTTGCAATCCGTGGGATCATGGACGCGCACGTCCGTGAAACGCTATTTGGCCTATGCAACTTCTTCGACGTCATCTCTCGGAAGTCGATTGGCGTGAGGCAACTCAGAAGGCTACAGGAAGAGATCGTGGTGATACTATGCGAGCTTGAGATGTACTTCCCGCCCGCATTCTTCGACGTTATGGTGCATCTGCTGGTCCATATAGTGGAGGATATCATCCAACTCGGGCCGACGTTCCTGCACAGCATGATGCCGTTCGAAAGGATGAATGGTGTCATCAAAGGATACGTTCGCAACATGTCACGTCCAGAAGGAAGCATAGCTAGGGGCTTTCTGACCGAAGAGTGCATCTCCTACTGCACGAATTATCTAGGCATCGAGAACCCCGTTGGTCTGCCCGTCAACAGGCACCTCGGCAGGCTCGCTGGATGGGGTCACCGTGAGGGTCGCCGCGAAATGCATGTCGACTTCGAGGGTCGACTCGCCGACTTTGAAAGAGCAAACCTAGTCGCGCTACAACACATAGACGTGGTCGATCCTTGGGTGGTAGAGCACAAAACCTTTATTAAGAAGATGTACAATGACCGAGGCCAACAGAGGACGGACGGAGATATACTCAAAGAGCACAACTCATGTTTCACGCGTTGGTTCAAGAAGAAGCTTCTGTCGTACCCTTTACATGAGGATTCTTCCGCGGAAGAACAACTCATATTCGCCTTGTCACAGGGCGCCGAGCACAACCTGATGACCTATGAGGCGTACGATATCAATGGCTACACATTCTACACCGAGGCCAAGGACATGAAGAGCGATGGTTATCAGAACTCCGGGGTAACGATGGAATCCTACACCGGTAACGACAAGGACGGATACTACGGAAGGATCGAGGAGATCTGGGAGCTGAGCTACGCTGGAGAGAAGGTCCCGATGTTCCGTGTCAGATGGGCCAAGAACGTCATAAAAGAAGACCGATATTTCACCACCATGGTTATACCCGAAGCCAAATCCAAGACCGCGGGCGCAAACGTCACCGCGAAAAATGAGCCATGGGTACTGGCTTCCCAAGTGGACCAATGCTTCTTCATTACCGACCCGCCAAAGCCCAGTCGTGTTGTCGTGAGGAGAGGCAAAAAGAAGATCATCGGAATGGATGGAGTAGCCAATGAGAAAGACTTCGACAAGTACGGCGACCCGAGGATCGAACATGACGACGATGATGAAGTAGCAGCATACACCACAAGAAGAAGCAGGACCACCCTACCTAAAGGATGTCCGTTCCACAGAAGAACTCCATTTGCGAAAAAGAAGGGCAAGAAGATTGTTAACAGATAGCTAGCTAAGATCGATTGTATTTAAATCGCAGCCTTCATTTCTCGATTGTATTTCATGGGCACTTTTTGAACTATCATGAATATTTTTAAATTTCATGGACACTCGATCTCGATCCCCCTC
>NC_057801.1:783218761-783219664 GCF_018294505.1 Triticum aestivum
CCATGGGTGGCTTTGGAGCTACCATGGAGACCATGGGAGGCATGGATGGATTTGGAGCACCTCCGGGCGGCTTGGACGGCTTGGGTGGCATGGGTGGCATGAGTTTTGCGTCTCTCATTGGGGGCATGGGTGCACCTCCGGGTGCCGGTGTGCCACCTTCGCGATGCCGTTGAAGATATTGACAACACCTTCCGAGCTTCACGTGATGAGGATACGGTGCGCAACAATGAAGAGGAGGAGGAAGAATCGTCTTCGGAGGAGTCGGATGAATCGGAGGAAGATGAGGATGAAGACGAAGCAACGACGACGAGGCTTGATTCTTGTGCCTTTCGTTTGTGTCATCATAACTTGGTTTGCATTTTGAACTTGGTTGAATTATGTTGTGGGCAAGAATTTAAACTTGTGGGCATGAACTTGTGGGCATGAACTTTTGGGCACGAACTTGGTTGGAATGATGTTTATGATTCAATATATGCCATGTGTTTTGTGTTGATGTGCGAAATTTGTGCCCAAAATAAAAACAAATGTGTGCGTCGGCTGCTCGCGGGCGCTGCATTTTAGCGCTACTGCTGGAGCAAGCGCTGCGCGACGCGACAAATCTGGCGATGAGCGCGCCGCAAACCAGATTTTAGCGCGCCACGCGTTGGGCGCCTGTTAGAGATGCTCTTACAACCGTGTCATGCCATGGCTGCCACATCGACCCATCTACCCGGCCTCATGTGTAGCCTAGGCTAGTGCCCGCTCGGCCAGGTCCTCCGCCACTGTCATGCCACTCGCACAGCACAAACGATATTGCTTTTTACCAGTGGCGGAGATAGAGGGTGGCCAGGGTGGGCCATGGCCCACCCCGGGATTTGAAAATACCTTTTATACTATAGGAGGAAGGCTAAAAATAAAAGAAAA
>NC_057801.1:783221256-783233509 GCF_018294505.1 Triticum aestivum
TTGCTGGCTTCGGTTGGCGGTGAGAACATGATTTGCAGTGGCTCATGCGTGCCATCGACGCATCGGCTTCGTAGGAGATGGGCGGGCTAGCGGAGATGCGTTGCGCGCGGGTATGTCGTGTTGGGCGGTTCTCCGGCGAAAGCTTGCCAAGGTCTTATCGGTCATCGCGTTCGTAGACGTCGTTTCACCTTCTTGGGAGCGCTCGTGGCGGTGCGGATACGCGTTGAGGATGGGTGGCAGGGAGTGGCAGCGGTGGGATCCGGCCATTGTCGGCGGCGGGCGAGGCCGGAGTGGGTGTGGATGGGGGAGGGGGGTTCGTTGACAAAGATTGGGTGACGGGGATTGGCGGGAAGGAAGGTGGAGGGGCGAACTTGTTTTTTACTCCGCGGCCGTGAGGTCGAGTAAATATAGGGGTCATGCGCCGTTCGAAGTAATATTTTTTACTCCTCTAGTTTTTTTGGACTTTGGCTAGGTGCAGGTTAGTGAAGGAAGACCGGATTATTTTCTCCTGTAATTGGTTATTGGGGATCGACTAGAGTTGCTCCTACGTATGCTAAATGCTGAGATGGAGGAGAGGAAGCCGAAGAAAAGATGTGTCATTTTCATTTTAAAATTGCATGTCAGGTTTAACATAAACTGTCTTATCAATCATTATATACGTCCGTATCATACACCAAATACCGGACTGTATAGCGTCTGTCCAGGACGTTAATGGGACAATAGAGATCGCACGCCAAAGCTATCTGCTAGCTACGCGCACGTCGTAGATTCTTTTGGAGGATCGACGTCTATGTACTCCCTCTTTCTTTTTATTCTGCATATAAAATTTGGTCAAAGTCAAACTTTATCAACTTTGACTAAGTTTATAGGAAAAATATTATCATAATATGAAATCAATATTGTTAGATGCACAATAAAATTAATTTTCGTACTGTATAGATGCAATTACTGCGTTCGTACGTGTGTTTATTGCGCCATGCATGCACGCAGGGAAATCTACGGCTCGGTTCATCTCCGATTGGACAGTTCGTGGCTTCGTGCGTGCGGTCACTGTGCCATGCATGAACGTAGAGAAATCTATGTCTATGGTGCAATTCACCGTCGGTCATTTTCGTGCTAGCTAGATCCGTCGTTGTCAGCCGGCCGTCGGCGGACGATGCGTACGGCAATTCGTTCCTGCTGCTTCTCTGGCTACCCATGCAGATGCAAGGCCATACGTACTTGTGTACGGGCGTACGGGCCTAGGTAGACGACGCAGTGAACCAAGTCGTCGATGTAGGTCGATCTTCCAGCGCCTCGTTTGCGCGGCGTCCTTCCGGCCGTACGTGCGTACGACATGCCTGCCTGGCTACTCTACCGGCAGGCACCGGCACGGCAAAGGACATCGATGCATAGGCACCGCCCGTACGTACGTGGATGTATGGCTACCGACGGTAGTTAATTAGTGTACTGTTCGCGTCCGGCCTAGCTTAGCGCTATAGGGATGGCTACGTAGTTATATACTTCCTCCGTAAACTAATATAAGAGTATTTAGATTACTAAGCCTACTACGTGAATACACGCTGGCTAGGCTTAATTAATGTCACGTTAGCAGTGTACAGGGGAGTAGATGGCTGGATAGGGAGGAGGACGCCGGCCAGGCCATCCGACAAAGATCCGTTGTATGAGTTTTGTGCGTGTCCCCGAGCTAAAAGAGTCCGTCTACAGTTTACACACAGAGGCATAGGCTGGTCTCGACCCTCGCCATCACGCTACAGGGTGCATGGGATGCCGGCAATGCATGCATGTAAGGGCATCTCCAGCCGCGTCCCACGAAGGCCTCCCCAGGCGATTTTTTCACGCCGGCGCCGAAAAAATGGCCCAGTCGCGCCCCCAGAAGCCCGATTTTCGCCGGCTTGGGCCGAAAACAGCGCCGACGGACCCAGCACGAACCCGGCGCGCTGGGGGGCGCCCGGGGCGCCGGGGCGAGCTGTTTTGGCGCGAAAAAGACGCGGGCCAGCCGCATCAGCGACTCGGCGCCTCGTCTTCCCCCAACGGCCTCGGTTCCCGCGGGGAATCAATGGCAAGGCTGCCGCCGGTCAGCCTTGCCATTGATTCCTCACGGGCGGCGCTTCACGGGATGGCGCACCGACGCCTCCCCTCCCTCGCACGCGTACACACGGGCGCGGCCGGGCTATAAACACCGGCGGCCTCCACTCGCCTGTGCCCACACCAGCCCCGCCCCTCGCCGCCGTCCAGCCCCTCCCTCTCCTTGCCTCTCCCGAGCGCCGCCGCCCAGCCCCTACCTCTACCTCTTCCGAGCCCGCCCAGCCCCGCCGTCGCCATGGCAGAACGCTTCCCCGGAGACGAGTCGGCGGCCAACGGCTTCGGCCGCCGTTCGCTCCGCGAACAAGAGTCCTGGCTCCTGTTCCAGGCGAACATCCCGGCGCCGCCGGACATGCGCGCGGGGCCAACGGGGTGGAGACTCAGCGCCGGGGGAGTGCCCATTCCCCCGTTGCCCGACGCCGTGGCAAAGCCTAACTACTTCGCCGAGGAGGTCGAGATCGTGCGCGCGTCCCTCACCGACGCCCAGCTCTCCCTCCCCCAGTACGCCGCCGACAACCACGCGGCCTGGGCGGCGTATTTCGAGCGCCGCCAGCAGCAGCAATTGGCGTCCACCAACGGCGCGCCGGTGGTCAGCGGCCGGCGGAACAGCGAGGGGCGCCACCTCTGGTGGGGCGTCCCCGGCCGCACACTCGAGGGCGTGCTCACGTACCTCGAGGGCGGCAACGACCCGCCGTTGGCGTACCCCCCGGCGTAGCACCGACGCGTCGGGCCATGGGCGCCAAGGAGGTTCGGGTCCTCCTCCTCCTCTTCCTCCTCCCGATCCTCATCGCACTCCTCCGGCACTCCGGCCCTGCTCGGCGTCAAGGCCGAGCCCGCGGCGGAGTCGCCGCTCGGCCGGCACACTCGCAGCACCGGCATCGTCATCAACGAGGGCGGCCGGCGCGCCTCCTCCTCGTCGGCTCCTCCGCGCTTCATCAAGCCAAAGACGGAGCCGGGGCTGGCGCCGGTGAAGGCGGAGCCGGGGCTGGCGCCGGTGAAGGTGTAGTTCGACGACGACGACGCGGACCTAGAATGGGCGCGCCAAGACTCCATTGCGATGGAGAAGGCGCGCCGGGAGAAGGTGAAGGAGCGCCAGCGCGCCGCCCTGCGCCGCTTCGAGGAGCGCCGACGCGGCCGCGATGAAGACGGGGTCGTCGTCCTATGCGACAGCGACGACGACGACGACGCGCCGCCGCCAGTCCGCCATGGCGACACCGGGTCCAGCAGGGGCGCCCGCGTCAAGGAAGAGAAGGCCGACGACGACGATGGCGGCAATGACTTCAGCCCCTTTCTTTTTTAGATTAGGTTAATGTAATGAAAATACGCGAATTTCACCGAAATTTGCCATGTTTAGCCGAAATTTAACTACTTTTTATCATAACTTCGCCGAACGGCCCTTTTTTTTAATACGCGCCTGGGGGCGGCCCTGGGGGCCGACGGCTGGGGACCGACTCGCCCCCAGGGCCATTTTTTGCGCCCGCTCACCCCCAGGCGGCGCTTTTAGACGACATCTCCAGCCGTTGGCCCCCCCAGGACGCATACAAATCGCCCCCTGGGGGAGAACCGGCGATACACTCGGCGCTGGGGGCGGTTTTGCGCCCAGTCGTCGCCCCCAGGCGCCGAAATTGGCCTACTTTGCAGCCCAATTTCGGCAAATAAACGGCCCATATGGGCGAGAATAGGCCCATATTCGGCGTGGTTTTGCCGTGTCTCGGCGTTCAATTATCAACACAATTATTCCTTATCACATATTTCATCACAAAAAAATCAAATACTTCAACAAAATACTACAACAACAAATAGTTCAATACAAATTATATAGTTCAACAAATAAAAACTCGTATTTCATCACGCGGCGTCCCCCTTGAGCCTCCATAGGTGCTCAATCAGATCTTTCTGCAGTTGATGATGCACCTGTGGGTCTCGGATCTCCTGACGCATACTGAGATAGGCAGTCCAAGTTGCCGGTAGCTGGAGATCAACTTCGGCTAGAGGACCCTGCCTGTAGTATGGTTCAGTGTCAAACACTGGGTCTTCCTGCTCGCTCTCGATGATCATGTTGTGCAAGATGACACAGCAAGTCATGATCTCCCACATTTGATCTTTCGACCAGGTCTGAGCGGGGTACCGAACAACAGCGAATCGAGATTGGAGCACACTAAATGCCCGCTCGACATCCTTCCTGCAAGCCTCCTGAAGCTTCGCAAACCAGGCGTTCTTGCCTCCTGCCACAGGGTTTGAGATCGTCTTCACAAATGTCGACCATCTCGGATAGATGCCGTCAGCTAGATAGTACCCCTTGTTGTATTGGTGCCCATTGATCTCGAAGTTCACCAAAGGAGAATGGCCCTCAACGAGCTTGGCAAAAACAGGAGAGCATTACAGCACGTTGATGTCATTGTGAGTTCCTGGCATACCAAAGAAGGAGTGCCAAATCCAGAGGTCCTGTGTGGCTACCGCCTCAAGCACCACACTGCAACCGCCTTTGGCGCCTTTGTACATCCCCTGCCAACCAAATGGGCAGTTCTTCCATTGCCAATGCATGCAGTCGATGCTTCCAAGCATCCCAGGAAATCCTCTTGCTGCATTCTGGGCTAGGATCCGAGCAGTGTCTTCCGCATTGGGTGTTCTCAAGTATTGTGGCCCAAACACTGCCACCACTGCTCGACAGAACTCGTAGAAACACTCTATGTTGGTGTACTTGGCCATGCGCCCATAGTCGTCGAGTGAATCACTGGGAGCTCCATATGCAAGCATCCTCATCGCTGTCGTGCACTTCTGGATGGAGGTGAATCCAAGAGCGCCAGTGCAATCCATCTTGCACTTGAAGTAGTTGTCGAACTCCCGGATGGAATTCACAATCCTCAGGAAGAGCTTTCGGCTCATCCAATAACAGCGCCGAAATATTCTCTCGCCATGAAGTGGAGCATCGGCGAAGTAGTCGGAGTAGAGCATGAAGTAGCCTTGCAGACGATGCCGGTTATTTGCTTTCACCTGCCCGGGCGTCGAGCCACCTCGACGCGGCTTTTCATTGCTCGCCAGCAGCTGGGCGAGGGCGGCGAGCACCATCAGATGCTCTTCTTCCTGGACGTCGGCCGCGGCTTCCTCCTCCAGCAGCGCGGCGAGCTCTTCCTGCTCATCCGAGTCCATCGCCGAGACAGTCAAAATGCCGAACACCTTGCGCTCGGTGGGCGTGTACCCGCCGTTAAACCGCGCCTCCGCGGCCGGAAACGGCGGCCGGAAACGCCCACCTGCTGCGGGAGGGGCTGCCGCGGTGAAGCGCTGCTATTTTCCAGCGGGGAATGGCTATCTAGCGGAGTAGGCCGGCGGCCGTCGCCGGGATATAGCTAGTGGTGGCCGAGGGCGCGGGGGGTGCGAGGCGAGTCGGGGAAAAAAACCTTGACTTTTCCCCTGTCGGTGTGGGCCAGACGTGCTTTTCCCTAGCGCCGGAGCCCCCAACGGCTCCCCAGCGCGCCGGGTTCGGCCTGTGACCGCCGGGCGGAAAAAAGGTCCGAACCGGCGATTTTCGGCGCCGGCGCCGAAAAAGTGGCCTGGGGGGCCTGTTGGGGGCGTGGCTGGAGATGCCCTAAGCGCCGCTGTAGCTGTAGGAAGCTGTCCTTTTTTCTCATGCATTATTTGGCGGTGGGCCACTATTATATGGAAAAGCATAGCCGAAATTGCAGGTATTGTACAAGAATTAGTACAAATTACATGAAAACTAAATTTCAAAAAGTTAAGTGAAAACAGAAGAAAAAAAAGATACTCCCTCCGATCCAAAAAATTACGTGAAAACAAAGTTGTACTAAAGTTGTGTCAATTAATTTTGATGGAAAGGAGTACTACGTTTTATAGAAGTATTAAATGGAGGGAATGCCTCAAACTAACTCGGTTGAGTGGGCATAAAACGTTGAATTGAGTGAAGAATGAGAAGTTTAATCCAAAGACCTATCTTCTTATGTATGCGCTTAACTGATATGCTTAAAGTGAATTCTTATGCTAAATACATGAAGGATATTATTACAAATAAAAGAAAGATATCGGAAGCTGAAATTTCCACCATGCTTGCTAACTATACTTTTAAGGGTGGAATACCAAAGAAACTTGGAGATCCAGGAGTACCAACTATACCATGATTCGTTAAAAGAAACTATGTTAAAACTGCTTTATGTGATCTTGGAGCCGGTGTTAGTGTTATGCCTCTCTCTTTATATCGTAGACTTGAATTGAATAAGTTGACACCTACTGAAATATCTTTGCAAATGGCTGATAAATCAACTGCTATATCTGTCGGTATTTGTGAGGATGTGCCTGTTGTGGTTGCAAATGTCACTATCTTAATGGACTTTGTTATTCTTAATATTCCCGACAATGATAGTATGTCGATTATCCTTGGTAGACCCTTTTTCAATACTGTAGGGGCTGTTATTGATTGCAACAAAGGCAATGTCACTTTTCATGTTTATGGTAATGAGCATACGGTACACTTTCCGAGGAAACAACCTCAAGTTCATAGTATCAACTCTATTGGAAAAATTCCAAGTATTATTATTGGAGGTTTTGAATTTCCTCTTCCTACTGTCAAGAAAAAATATGATATTCTTATTATTGGGGATGTTCATATCCCTGTTGAGGTAACCTAGTGTTATTCGAAATTTTTCCGGTTCCATGTTATTCGGAATGAGTTTGTTAACAAGACTTGATCAACCTTGTTAGTGGATTCCTTTTGATGATCATGAGATGGATGAAACTAGAAGGCACAACCTTCTGTACCCTCTTTTTACTTTCAGTTATTTAGAATAAATAAAGCAAAAATAGTATTATCTGTCTGTTTTCTGAATTATCCATGCAATAAAAAATATCCTGAAAATAAAAGTTCTCCAAATGCCCTGCAAATTTAGTATGTTTTTTCTAGAATATTTGAGGATTTTAGCCACTTAGAACACAGTAGGGGGGGCAAGCACCTAGCCACGAGGGTCCAGGTCGTGCCCCCTGCCTCGTGGGTCCATGGTGGCCCCCCTCCATTTATTCCTGCACCCACACACTCCATCTTCCTCCCAAAAAAATCCCCATCCAGCTCAAGCACGAGTTCTAGCTCAATTTGCTGCGATTTTCGATCTCCTTGCTCAAAGTCCCATTCACAAAACTGCTTTGGGAGATTGTTCCTTGGTATGTGACTCTTCCAATGGTCCAATTAGTTTTTGTTCTAGTGCTTTATTCATTGCAAATTTTTGCTGCCTAGGTGACCCTGTTCTTGAGGTTGCATGTCAAATTTATGAGGTCCCAAGTAATTCTAATGCATGATATAGGCTCTAGGCACTTGTGAGGGTAGTTGCTATCAGTTTTATTGAGTTTGATTCACTTTTATTTTGAGTTACTAAAAATTTCAGAAATATTTCAGAGGAAGAAATATTTCTAGGAAAATGTACCAAGGTGGTTCTTCAAGAAAGCAAGCACCCAGGCGCGCAATGCGTGAGCAAGATGATGAACCACCAAGGGAAGCTGATGTGCAACCTTGTGAATGGTCGTTAGAAGAATTTATGGTAAATGCATGCATCAAGGATGAATTTGATGCATACGTGTGTAATGCCGATCTTGAAGACTTCATGCAGGATAAGTGTCCTCAGTACTACTATTTGACTGATTCATTCGTGAGAAGATTTAAATTTTCATCTTCGCGTAATTCTCAAAGTGTCCTGTTTGATATTTATGATCAGTCATATACCATGGACCTAGAAGATTTTACTACTGCTTGCAAACTCCCACAGTGGGGTAGTGTTAATGTACCCCGTAAATCTGAATATAAAGACTTTCTTGCTAGTATCACTGTGGGAGAATCTAGAGATATAGCGCAAGCTACCATAGGGAGCATTCATTTTCCTGCTATACATTGTTTTGCTCTCTTCATTGGTAGATACATTAACGGTAAGGATGAAGCATGTCACATGTGTGTTCTTGATCGTTGTGTTCTCAAGAGTGTGGTATTAGGTAATAAAGAATACAACTTGGGGGCAATTGTTGCACGTAGGTTGCATAATAATGGTTTATCTGGAGATTTGTTTGGAGGGATTTATGCGACCCGTGTTGCTAATTATCTTGGTATACCTCCACGTGAGGGTGATAGCGAGTTGCTTCCCGCTTATTTAGATTATAATGCTATGGTCAGTCATCATTTTCTTGAGAGGAATGAACAATTCCTCCAGTATCGACTAATCTTTGACAGACGTCGCGCTGTCCATGTCACTCTCCCTGCTCCTTCCCTTTTTGATTACCAGGAAAAAAGAAGATATGTTGTAACCAGGGAGGAGGCAACCGAATATGAAAGGAGAATGGAGGCATCTCGCCACCATGCCGTAGCTCAGGAGGCATTGGCTGCTGCATCTCAGTATGATCCCAGTTATAACTTTGGATATCAGTCAGGCTATCAATAGCCATATACCAACTTAGGCCAAAAGCCTAAGCTTGGAGAGTACGTATTTCTCACCGATATTACATTCATGTTCACACACTCATCCTAGTTGTCGCTGCTCATACTTTTTCATTGTATTATCCATGCTAGTTTAATTTCTTTTTCTAGTTTTCTTCTTGTGTGTTTGATAAACCTTAAGAAAACAAAAAAAATAGTTAGTTTAATTTCTATGCTTGTAGTAGTAATTAAAAGAAAACCCAAAAAGATTTCTTGTTCTTCTTTTGCTTGTTGGGAGCTTTCCCGTGTAAATAGTTTTATTTCTTTTCTTTCCTTTGGGGGTCGAGAGGAGAAGACCATAATGAAAATGTTTACTGGCTCTCATATGCATGATTGTTGATTTAAGCAAGAGCCCATATTACCTTGTCTTCTCCCTTGAATTGAATGCTTGCAGATTCCAGCTTAGTCCAATGCACGTGCACTTTTATTATTATACACACTGTTCGGTTGTGCAAGTGAAAGGCAATAATGATGATACATGATGGACCGATTGAGATGAGAGAAGCTGGTATGAACTCGACCTCTCTTGTTTTTGTAAATATGATGAGTTCGTCGTTCCTGATTCAGCCTATTAAACATGTTTGCGATCACATTTAGAGATTATAGTTGTTTATGCCATGCTTAATTAGCTAGGAGCTTATAATGGTTTACCTTGCGTGCCAACATGCTATTAAAATGGTTGTGATGTGGTATGATAGGGTGGTATCTTACTTTGAATGATTCGAGTGACTTGACTTGACAGATGTTCACGCATGTAGTTGAAACAAAATCAGCATAGCCTTCACGATATTTATGTTCATGGTGGATTATATCCTATTCATGCTTGCACTCGATGTTGATTAATTTTAATGCATGTTCATGACTGTTGTCGCTCTCTCAGTTGGTCGCTTCCCAGTCTCTTTCTAGCCTTCACATGTACTAAGCGGGAATACCGCTTGTGCATCCAAACTCCATAAACCCCAAAGTTATTCCATATGAGTCCATCATACCTTCCTATATGCGGTATTTACCTGCCGTTCCAAGTAAATTTGTATGTGCCAAACTCTAACCTTCAAATGAAATTATGTTTTGTATGCTCGAGCAGCTCATGTATCAACTAGGGTTGTTTATCTTCCATGCTAGGTGGGTTATTTTCAAGGGGAGTGGACTCCGCTCCTCATTCACGAGAAAATGGCTGGTAACCGGGATGCCCAGTCCCATGATCAAAAAGATCAAATCAAATCAAAATAATTAAACAGTTGGAGGCAGCCGTTGTTTCGGGCAAACCATGGATTGATGCTTGTTGGAGGCAGCCGTTGTTTCGGGCAAGCCATGAATTGATGCTTGTTGTTGGAGGGGAGTATAAACTTTACCACTCTGTTTGGGAACCGCCTATAATGTGTGTAGCATGGAAGATATTGAGATCTCATAGTTGTTATGTTGACAGTGAAATTATACCGCTCAAAATGTTATTCATCTCTATTTCGAAATGTGGCCCACCCGCGGCACGCGCTGCCAGTCCTCCTCGAGATGCCGCTTCCGTCCACGTAGGCGCGCAGTCAGGCAGGCTGGCCCAGGCCCCACCGACAACTTGCCACGTGTCCCCACCATCAACCACCCACCGACCCACGAGTCAATATCATATCATGCACGCTCGCGCCTGCACCCACCAATATTACCCTGCATATTACCATTCGTGATCTGATATAAACCCATATTGGTACACCTGCAAAGTGTACAGACATCTCATTAACAATTCCGGAAATTTGTTGGGTGACAGCAAATTGCAGGAGTGCTTATTCTCCCGGCGCATGTTTTTTTTCCTTTTGGACAGAATAAAATCCGCTTAATAAAAAGAAGCATGCATGCAGCTGCTCCACGGGCTGAATTTTATTGTATTTATTTTTTGAGACAAGACTGCATTTTATATGTGTTAACGCGATTATTATGATTTCTCATGCATGCTTGTAAAGGGTTTTCTGGGAGCCTGACGTCGTTTATAATAAAATAATGTAAGCATAGAACTGTAACGGGCGTAGGTACTCTAATTCATCATATTTGGGAGAATCGTTTTTCTCTCCTGAGCGGCGACTCTCGTACGACCTAGGGTTCCACTAGTCCGCCCGCCGGCCGCCTCCCTGGCGGCGGCGGCGGGGCCGGTGTTCTTGTCCCAGGACGGTGCTGCAAGGTGTCGTGCTGGTTTCTTGTCCCAGGACGCCGCTGTTAGGTGCCGTCGTTGGTTTCTTCTCTCTATTACGGGTCTTGCCGCCTTTGCTATTGGAATCCCGTGGTAGATCAATTTGTCTGCTCTACCGACTGGGTTGGATGAGCATCTCAAGCATAAGCTTTTGAAGGTCCCGTGAAGGAAGTTGTGCTTTAATTCCCTCATAATTGGATGCACTTGAAGTAGGGGTGGTGTTGTGGGTATCTAATCGTCGGACGTGATTGATCTAGTACTGGGGACGGTGCCGGGAACGCAGCACCTGCTACCAGGTTAACGGGAGCGATGAAAATTTAAAGTTGGAATTGTCGCAGCTTGCAACAGGATGCCGCAGTAAGGGCGCTTCTGAGTGTGCAAAGGCGGAGGAGTCCTGACGTTTTGTTTCTAATGGAGACACATCTAGATGAATATCCTGCGGAGTGCTTATGTCAACGCCTTAAGATGGGTCATAAATACGTTGTCCGGAGCAATGGCCGAAGCGCTGGCTTAATTTTGTACTGGAAGAAGGAGGTGCCAATTTCATTACGAGATAAAACAAAGAACTTTATTGATGTTTTTGTTGGTAGCGGCAGGGATAATTTCTGGCGACTGACATGTCTATATGGTGAACCTAAATGGGCCGATAAGCACCTAACATGGCAGCGACTGCGAGAGTTACATGTTCTGATGAATATGCCTTGGATGGTGGTGGGTGACATGAATGAGATCATGTATAATTTTGAGAAGGAAGGCGGGAATCCCAGGCCAAATCAGTTTATGAACTCTTTCAGAGAGGCGTTAGATGACTGCAACTTAACTGATCTTGGCTACGTTGGGGACAGATTTACATGGCACCGTGGTTTGATGAGAGAGCGCTTGGATAGGGCAGTGTCTAATGAACAATCAATGGAATAACTTATTTACAGCAGCAATAGTGGAGCATCTTGAATATCATAAGTCTGATCACCGGCCACTACTTGTTTCTATGGACGAGAGTGCAGCACAGGAGGCGTTTGGACCGAAAATTATGAGGTTTGAGGCTCGCTGGCTCAAAGCAGCAAAGTTCAGATATGTTGTGCAGGAGGCGTGGTAGGCCGCAAGTCCACATGGTCCATCAAACTTGGGGGACAGACTATCACACGTCCATAAGGCCTTGCATCATTGGGACAAAACAGTGCTGCGAAACTTGAAAAAAAAAACTAAAAAAGATTCAGCATGAACTAGAGACAGTCACCCGTGATGTCCTATCGCCTGTGAACCTGGCTAGGCAGAAGGAACTTGCCGATGAGATTGAACGATTGCTGGAACAGGAAGAGCTATACTAGGCGCGGAGAAGTAGAATAAACTGGCTGAGTTATGGGGATCGGAATACCTCATATTTTTAGAATTTTGCATCTGCTCGTCGTTTGCGAAACCGAATCAATAAATTAAAGGACAACCAGGGAGTGTGGAGAGAAGGTACAGCTTATTTGAACCCTTTGATTTCACAATATTTCGTGGGACTTTTTACCACAGAAATTGACGTG
>NC_057801.1:783235839-783256373 GCF_018294505.1 Triticum aestivum
GCATGGTAGCGAATGTGTTTACCCAAATGCAAAGGTGGTATGGGTTTTCGTGATTTGCATGCTTTTAATCTTGCCATGCTTTCTAAACAAAGTTGGAGACTTATTACTCATCCAGATACACTGTGTGCGAAGGTACTTAGAGCTAAGTACTATCAAATGGCAACTTATTAAGTGCAAGGACAAAGAAGGGACCATCCTTCACATGGCAGAGCATTGTGGCTGGTTTACAAACTTTCAAGAGGGGTAATATTTGGAGAGTGGGTACAGGCTCTCAAATAAATATCTGGAATGACCCATGGATATCACAGAGCCCTACAAGAAAGGTTCTAACCAGAAGGGGCCAAGCTCTTGTTGAGAAAGTGGAAGATCTTATTGACCCAGCCACTCATTCATGGGATGAAGCTCTTATCAGAAGCATCTTTGTTTCAATAGACGCGGAAAGAATTCGGAAAATCCCATTGTCTGAACACTTGTCGGAAGACTTTGTAGCATGGCATGCCACAAAGTCGTTTTGCTTTTCAGTGAGATCTGCGTACTATATTGAATGGGAGCATCAATTTGGAGCAAGATTAGGCCGAGAGCAACCACAAACATCTAGAGATAATCCGGTTTGGGATGTCCCGTGGAAGCTACATGTACCGAGTAAAGTCAAAAATTTTGTTTGGCGAGCACTACATGGAGTGGTTCCAGGGAAGTGCATATTGCATAATCGACATATTAAGGTCAGTCCCGAGTGCCCTTTGTGTCGAGAGGGTCCTGAAGATATCCGGCATTTATTATTCACTTGCGCACGAGCTCGCAAAGTCTGGAAGTCATTGGGTCTCATTGAAGTTGTGGATACAGCCCTAAAAAGTGATCAATCGGGATCTGTGGTGATGGAGGAAATCTTGCGACTCCCGCAAAGAAAATCACCGGTACTTGGACACTTGGGTTTACAGGAAACGGTTGCCGTAGCTGCGTGGTATATTTGGTGGGAACGTCGGGAAGCCGTGAAGGGCGAGTCGACTAAGCAGGCCGCTAGTTCAGCCTTTTCTATTCAAGCGATCACAGTTAACCATGCTCCGAAGCAGAATAATCTGATCCTAGAAAAGACATGGAAAAAACCACAACCGGGGTCATACAAGTTGAATATTGATGCGTGTTTCTTCGATGATGGTGCAGGTGCAGTAGCGGCAATCTTGCGCAACTGTCGTGGAGAAGCGATCGCAGGAGCTTCTGAAACGTTTGATCATGCATACAATGCACAGGCTGCTGAAACACTAGCATTACGGAGAAGGCTCCAAATGATATCTGATATGGGATGTTCAACAGTTGAAGTGGAATCCGATTGTTTGGAACTGATGGATGCATGCAACGGAAAGATAGATATTCGAGGACCTAATTCCTCATTACTTGCAGATTGCTTTCACTTGGCTCATATGGTATTACATCAATCTCTTTCAATCACTGTCCCAGGGAAGCAAACAGGTTGGCACACTTTCTGGCTAGGACTTGTTTCGAGTCTAAGACTAGTTGTGTTTGCTTAGATGTTACTCCTAATTTCTTATTATCACTTGTACTTCATGATGTAACATTGCCACGTTATAAATAAAAGTGCCAGCAGGCTTTTCTTCAAAAAAAAAACAACTCTCTTTTTTATTTATGTACTACTCCCCCGTTCCATAATATAAAACGTTTTTTGACACTAGTGTCAAAAACATCTTATATTATGAGATGGAGGGAGTATATAATACGTGAGTTCTGGTGGCGGTGGTTCACAGAATACACACACACATTAATACATTATGCAAGTAGCTAGCAGCTGCATGCGCGCGGCGCATAGATACAAGGACTTTACGGGGTGTGGCTAATCATGGGGTGGGATACATTACCGTGTAATGTTCGTGTCTCATTCTTAATTATGTTATTTACGACCAACTGAATCTGATGGTGGAGGAGAGTCTACTCTTGCCAATCATCATATGGCATAAATATATCCATTTATATTTCACGTAGGCAAAGCTAGCTAGCAACCAGGTGGACCTAGCTAGCTAGCCTACCCTTGCATGACTTTTCATGGGTAGATTTTTTGTAGAGTTTTCTTCCAGCTTCCTGATTGCTTCCATACACCTTGTCGTTGGTTCTGGCTCTACACTTGCAAAAACACATGCTGTTCAGATGCTACTACTTCCTCACAAACAATCAGCAAAAGGAAAGTGATTTTTTTGGCTGAGGACAGAGCCGGGGCGCTGCGCCACTGCGTGCGTTGTGAACCGAGCGAGCAAGACCCATGCACCAGCATCCTCGTGGTGGCGGCTAGCTGGCTGGGTGGTGGCGTGTCAGGTCCGTGAGCTGGCGCACGTGAAAGGGGTGGTGGCGTTGCGTGGCAGACGAGGCTGATTTCTCTCATTTCGGGCTGAGCTGGTGTAGCCCGCACTCCCCTCTGTTTCTTTTTAGTCTGCATATAAGATTTGGTCAAAATTAAGTTTTGCATAGTTTGACTAACTTTATATTAAAAAGTATCAATATTCACAATACGAAATCAATATTTTCAGATGCACCATGAAATGTATTTTTATATTATATAGTTTAACAAGTGTAGATGTTCATATTTTTTAATATAAATTTGGTCAAACTTTGTGTAGTTTGACTTTGACCAAAACTTATACGCGGAGTAAAAAGAAACAGAAGGAGTACAACGTAGGCCCACAGCGGGGGAGGCCTGCGCCGGGCAACGCGCCGGGGAGGGACCAGTGCGCCGCGGCATGCTGCCCGCGCGTAGGCGCAGCGACGAGGACGGCTGTGCCGCCGACCACCCTTTTACTCGCCGGCTGGATAGCGAGGACGGTACTGTTGTGCTCGCTGTGCTGCCCCCGCCGCCAATGCTCGAGTGTAATTGCATCACTGCATGGGTGGCTGAGCGGGAGCGGCCGGAGCGGAAAGAGCTTTTCTTTTGCTCTCTTTCGGCTGCAGGCCAGGGCCGAGGCCACCTTGTCGGGCGTGTTTGGTTCCAGTTTGGAACAGTAGTCACATTGCATACCCTTCCCAACCTAGCCTGGTTGAGGAAAAACAGGCCCTAATACGCCATACACAACTTGTTTGGTTGCCTGCATCCCTAGTCCCTGCATTAGGTAATACCAAGTGCATTTTGTTTGGTTGGCTGCATTAGCTCTAGCGGCACATGAACACGACGTTTGGTTGCATAAGGCGTACATGTTGTGCTTACCTTATACCCTAGTTGGTGAGCTTACCCACAATGATCACAGCTAGCACACCAATGCCACAACACAGCAATGATGACGAACTGGGCGAAGATGATGTTCTTCAGCTTCAGGCCAAACTGACAATCCACCTTAGCAGCATCCACTTTGACAGCTCCAACCTTGGCACTATCAACACTGCTGCCTCCGTGCTTTCGCACCCAAGCGGAGTAAGCTTGTTCTGCTGCCTGCCTAGTTTTGAACCCTCTATAGTTGCAGTTGCTATACGATGCCACTTGTGCATTGGCTTCTTCCCATGAACTATAAACCCCTGGAACCTCACCGATGAACACGGCATACCACTTGCCCTAGCAATGCACAAGAGAAGAGTTGAAGCAACAAATCAATGGAGCACAAGTAGCAAGCAAAGTAGCACAGAAACAACAATGGAGCAGAAGAGAAGTAAAGCATGCATTATCATACGGCATAGCAAGTTCAACCTAGCACTACCTTGGTGTTAACCTACCACCATCCAAAAGAGGGTGTCGTCCTACCACCGCAAGTTCACCATCAGCGTGAGGGGTTAGTATATACCACCTCACCAAAATATACAGACCATCAAATAGTTTTTTAGCCCTAGCTACACAAAATGTACGTCGTCATCGTCATCGTCGTTGTCGTCGCCACCGCCATCACCGTCGGGGATCACGCACGCTCACAGGCAGCACTACTCTAGTAGCAGTGCTTGCCCAGCCAGCTCCTGAGCCACATCACCCTGTGAGCGTCGGCCATGGCAACGAACCCAACACCCTGGGCCTTATTGTCAAGCAGGTAGCTGAGAGCTGCCATGAGAGCCTCGTCGCTGAATCCATCCTGGGTCATGACAGCGCCATACAGGTCAGGGTGGACGTCCAGGGGCCTGCACTCCCTGATGGCTGTTGCCACCTCCTTCACCGTCTCAGTCATGCTGCAAAAGACATTGATCTCCTCCTCCATCAGACCTCCTCTCTTCCTCTTCCTATCATGGTTGGGGTCAAATGGCTTGTCGAAGGGCTTCGCAGAGGGTGATGCAGCAAGTGTAGCGTAAGTATTTCCCTCAGTAGGAGGCTCCTCAAAAGTCCCACGCACCTACACAAACAAACTGAGAACTCGTAACCAACGCGATAAAGGGGTTGTCAATCCCTTCACGGCCTCTTGCGAAAGTGAGATCTAATAGAGAGATAATAATATATTTTTGGTATTTTGTAATATAGATGCAAAAAGTAAAGATGCAAATAAAGATAGATTGAAAGCAAAGATGATAAGAGATAGACCCGGGGGCCATAGGTTTCACTAGAGGCTTCTCTCGAGATAGCATAAGTATTACGGTGGGTGAACAAATTACAGTCGAGCAATTGATAAAAAAGTGCATAGTTATGAGATTATCTAGGCATGATCATGTATATAGGCATCACGTCCATAACAAGTAGACCGACTCCTGCCTGCATCTACTACTATTACTCCACACATCGACCGCTATCCAGCATGCATCTAGAGTATTAATTTCATAAGAACAGAGCAACACATTAAGCAAGATGACATGATGTAGAGGGATAAACTCATGCAATATGATATAAACCCCATCTTGTTATCCTCGATGGAAACAATACAATACGTGTCTTGCAACCCTTTCTGGCAATCGGTAAGAACACCGCAAGATTGAACCCAAAGCTAAGCACTTCTCCCATGGCAAGAAAGATAAATCTAGTAGGCCAAACCAAACTGATAATTCGAAGAGACTTGCAAAGATAACTCAATCATACATAAAAAAATTCAGAGAAGATTCCAATATTATTCATAGATAAACTTGATCATAAACCCACAATTTATCGGATCTCGAGTAACACACCGCAAAAAGAGATTACATCGAATAGATCTCTACAAGAGAGGGTGAGAACATTGTATTGAGATCCAAAAAGAGAGAAGAAGTCATCTAGCTAATAATTATGGACCCGTAGGTATGTGGTAAACTATTCACAACTCATCGGAGGGGCTAAGGTGTTGATGTAGAAGCCCTCCGTGGTCGATTCCCCCTTCGACAGAGTGCCGGCGAAGGCTCCAAGATGGGATCTCGCGGATACAGAAGGTTATGGCGGTGGAAATTGTGCTTCGTGGTGCTCTTGGATGTTTTCGGGGTCCGTAGGTATATATAGGAGGAAGAAGTACGTCGGTGGCCGCCTGAGGGGCCCACGAGACAGGGTGGCGCGCCCTACAAGGGGGGCGCCCTCCTATCTCGTGGGGCCCTCGGAGGCTTCTTGACTTGCACTCCAAGCTCTCCGGATCAGATTTGTTCCAAAAATAACGCTCCCGAAGGTTTCATGCTGTTTGGACTCTGTTTGATATTCCTTTTCTTCGAAATACTGAAATAGGCAAAAAAACAGCAATATGGGCTGGCCTCCAGTTAGTAGGTTAGTCCCAAAAATGATATAAATGTGTAAAATAAAGCCCATAAACATCCAAAAGGGGTAATATAATAGCATGGAACAATCAAAAAACATAGATACGTTGGAGACATATCAAGCATCCCCAAGCTTAATTCCTGCTCGTCCTCGAGTAGGTAAATGATAAAAAGAGATTATTTGATGTGGAATGCTACCTAGCATAATTCATAATGTAATTTTTCTTCATTGTGGCATGAATGTTCAGATCCAAATGAATACAAAATAAAAGTTCATTTTGACATAAGAAATAGTAATACTTCAAGCATACTAATCAAAGTAATCATGTCTTCTCAAAATAACATGGCTCAAGAAAGTTATCCCTACAAAATCATATAGTCTGGCTGTTGCTCTATCTTCATCACACAAAGTATTTAATCATGCACAACCCCGATGACAAGCCAAGCAATTGTTTCATACTTTAATAATCTCAAACCTTTTCAACTTTCACGCAATACATGAGCGTGAGCCATGGACATAGCACTATATGTGGAATAGAATGGTGGTTGTGGAGAAGACAAAAAGAAGAAGATAGTCTCACATCAACTAGGCGTATCAACGGGCTATGGAGATGCCCATTAATAGATATCAATGCAAGTGAGTAGGGATTGCCATGCAACGGATGCACTAGAGCTATAAATATATGAAAGCTCAACAAAAGAAACTAAGTGGGTGTGCATCCAACTCGCTTGCTCACGAAGACCTAGGGCAATTTTGAGGAAGCCCATCATTGGAATATACAAGCCAAGTTCTATAATGAAAAATTCCCACTAGTATATGAAAGTGACAACATATGAGACTCTCTATCATGAAGATCATGGTGCTATTTGGAAGCACAAGTGTGGAAAAAGAGATAGTAGCATTGTCCCTTCTCTCTTTTTCTCTCATTTTATTTTTTTCCTTTTTTTTCTTTTTTTTTCTTTTTGGCCTTTCTCTTTTTTTTCTCATTTTTTTCTTTTTGTAAAGTCCGAAGTCTCATCCCGACTTGTGGGGGAATCATAGCCTTCATCATCCTTTCCTCACTAGGACAATGCTCTAATAATGAATATCATCACACTTTTATGGATTTACAACTCAAAGCTAGAACAAAATATGACTCTATATGAATGCCTCCGGCGATGTACCGGGATATGCAATGAATCAAGAGTGACATGTATGAAAATTATGAAGATGGCCTTGCCACAAATACGATGTCAACTACATGATCATGCAAAGAGCAATATGACAAAAGTAATGCGTGTCATATGAACGAAATGGTGGAAAGTTGCATGGCAATATATCTAGGAATGGCTATGGAAATGCCATAATAGGTAGGTATGATGGCTGTTTTGAGGAAGGAGTATGGTGGGTGTATGGTACCGGCGAAAATTGCACGGCACAAGAGAGGCTAGCAATGGTGGAAGGGTGAACGGGTGCGTATAATCCATGGACTCAACATTAATCAAAAGAACTCAAATACTTATTGCAAAAATTTAGAAATCATCAAAAACCAAAGCACTACGCGCATGCTCCTGGGGGATAGATTGGTAGGAAAAGACCATCGCTTGTCCCCGACCGCCACTCATAAGGAAGACAATCAATAAATAAAATTGTGCTCCAACTTCATCACAAAGCGGTGCACCATACGTGCATGCTACGGGAATCACAAACTTCAACACAAGCATTTTTTGAATTCATAATCACCCAACTAGCACAACTTTAATATAACTACATCCATATCTCAAAACAATTATCATGTATCAAGTTGATCATAGCATCCAATTCACTTCCTATGATAGTTTTTATTATACCCAACTTGGATGCTCACCATTCTAGGACCAACTTTATGATAATAGCAAATACCATGCTGTTCTAGAAGACTCTCAAAATAATATAAGTGAAGCATGAGAGACTAGCAATTTCTTCAAAATTAAGACACCACCGTGCTCTAAAAGATATAAGTGAAGCACTAGAGCAAAAACTATCAGGCTCAAAAGATATAAGTGAAGCACATAGAGTATTCTAGCAAATTCTAATCAAATAGGCTTCTCCAAAAAGGTGTGTATAGCAAGGATGATTGCGGTAAACTAAAAAAATAAAGACTAATATAATACACGACGCTCCAAGCAAAACACATATCATGTGGTGAATAAAAATATAGCTCCAAGTAAAGGTACCAATGAACGAAGACGAAAGAGGGGATGCCTTCCCGGGGCATCCCCAAGCTTAGGCTTTTGGCTATCCTTGAATATCTTGGGGTGCCATGGGCATCCCCAAGCTTAGGCTCTTGCCACTCCTTATTCCATAGTCCATAAAAGCTTTACCCAAAACATGAAAACTTCACAACACAAAACTCAACAGAAAATCTTATAAGCTCCGTTAGTGAAAGAAAAGAAAATCACCACATAAGGTACTGCAATGAACTCATTCTTTATTTTTTTTGTTTTAAAACTACTGTATTCCAACTTCTTTATGGTTCATAGACTGAATTACTAGCCATAGATGCATTGAAATAAGCAAACAACACACGAAAAACAGAATCTGTCAAAAACAAAACAGTCTGTAGCAATCTGTAACTAACGCAAACTTCTGGAACTCTAAAATCCTACCAAAATATGAAGTACTGGAAAATTTGTCTATTGAACAGCATCAAAAATAATCAATGCAAAAGCACGTTCCTGTGATTTAACAAAATTATATTCGTGCGCGCAAAGTTTCTGTTTTTAAGCAGAATCAAGTCAACTATCATCGTAGGTTATCCTATAGGTTCAACTTGGCACAAACACTAATTAAAAGATAAAAACACATCTAAACAGAGAGTAGATGCAAGATTTATTCCTAAACAGGAGCAAAGACAAAAAACATAAAGAAAAATTGGGTTGCCTCCCAATTAGCGCTATCGTTTAACGCCCCTAGCTAGGCATTGATAATTTTAATGATGCTCACATGAAAGAAAAGAATTGAAGCACAAAGAGAGCATCATGAAACATGTGAAAAACACATCTAAGTCTAACATACTTCCTATGCATAGGCATATTATAAGCAAACAAATTTGCAAGGCAAGCAAAAACTAGCATATGCAAGGAAGAAGAAAGAGACGATAGCAATCTCAACATGATGAGAGGTAATTTAATAAGATAAAAATTTCTACGACCATATTTTCCTCTCTCATAATAATTACATGTAGGATCATAGGAAAATTCAACAAAATATCTATCACAAAACATATTCTCAACATGATCCACATGCATGCAAAGTGGACACTCTTCCAAGATAGTGGGATTAACATTAACTAAAGTCATAACCTTTCCGAACCCACTTTTATCAAAAATATCATAAGATTGAATATACTCCAAATATGTGGGATCTAAAGTTGACACTCTTCCAAACCCACTTTCAATATTATTGCAAAAACTATTATCAATCTCATATTCATCATGGGGCTTAAATAAATTTTCACGGTTATAAGAAGAATCACCCCAATCATAATCATTGAAACAAGTAGTAGACATAGCAAAACTAGCATCCCCAAGCTTAGGGTATTGCATATTATTAGCACAATTGACATCAAGAGAATTTATAGGAAAATCATTGCAATCATGCTTTTTATTCAAGGAGTTATCGTGAATCTCTTCATAAATTTCTTCATCATAATTTTCAGATTCACAAATTTTGAGCAAAGCTTCATAAAGATAATCTAGTGCACAAAACTCACTAGCAATTGGTTCACCATAATTGGATCTCTTAAAAAGATTAGCAAGCGGATGAGGATCCATAGATCTTAGGTTCTCTGTTTAGCAATAAATAAGCATCTATTCCAACCAAACGAGCAAACGAAAGGGCAAGCAAAAGAGAGAGAGAGAGATTGGGAAAGAGAGGGCAAATAAAACGGCAAGGGTGAAGTGGGGGAGAGGAAAACGAGAGGCAAATGGCAAATAATATAAATGCAAGGGAGATGAGTTTGTGATGGGTACTTGGTATGTCTTGACTTGAGCGAAGACCTCCCCGGCAACGGCGCCAGAAATCGCACGTTGGCGGGAGGTCGAATCTTGACTTGACTCGGTGGAAGCCTTCCCAGCAACGGTGCCAGAAATCCTTCTTGCTACGTCTTGAGCTTGCGTTGGTTTTTCCCGAAGAGGAGAGGGTGATGCAGCAAGTGTAGCGTAAGTATTTCCCTCAGTTTTGAGAACCAAGGTATCAATCCAGTAGGAGGCTCCTCAAAAGTCCCACGCACCTACACAAACAAACTGAGAACTCGCAACCAACGCGATAAAGGGGTTGTCAATCCCTTCACGGCCTCTTGCGAAAGTGAGTTCTAATAGAGAGATAATAATATATTTTTGGTATTTTGTAATATAGATGCAAAAAGTAAAGATGCAAATAAAGATAGATTGAAAGCAAAGATGATAAGAGATAGACCCGGGGGCCATAGGTTTCACTAGAGGCTTCTCTCGAGATAGCATAAGTATTACGGTGGGTGAACAAATTACTGTCGAGCAATTGATAGAAAAGCGCATAGTTATGAGATTATCTAGGCATAATCATGTATATAGGCATCACGTCCATAACAAGTAGACCGACTCCTGCCTGCATCTACTACTATTACTCCACACATCGACCGCTATCCAGCATGCATCTAGAGTATTAAGTTCATAAGAACAGAGCAACGCATTAAGCAAGATGACATGATGTAGAGGGATAAACTCATGCAATATGATATAAACCCCATCTTGTTATCCTCGATGAAAACAATACAATACGTGTCTTGCAACCCTTTCTATCACTGGGTAAGAACACCGCAAGATTGAACCCAAAGCTAAGCACTTCTCCCATGGCAAGAAAGATCAATCTAGTAGGCCAAACCAAACTGATAATTCGAAGAGACTTGCAAAGATAACTCAATCATACATAAAAGAATTCAGAGAAGATTCCAATATTATTCATAGATAAACTTGATCATAAACCCACAATTCATCGGATCTCGACAAACACAGTGCAAAAAGAGATTACATCGAATAGATCTCCACAAGAGAGGGGGAGAACATTGTATTGAGATCCAAAAAGAGAGAAGAAGCCATCTAGATAATAACTATGGACCCGTAGGTCTATGGTAAACTACTCACAACTCATCGGAGGGGCTAAGGTGTTGATGTAGAAGCCCTCCATGGTTGATTCCCCCTCCGGCAGAGTGCCGGCGAAGGCTCCAAGATGGGATCTCGCGGATACAGAAGGTTACGGCGGTGGAAATTGTGCTTCGTGGTGCTCCTGGATGTTTTCGGGGTCCGTAGGTATATATAGGAGGAAGAAGTATGTCGGTGGCCGCCCGAGGGGCCCATGAGATAGGGGGCGCGCCCTACAGGGGGGCGTGCCCTCCTATCTCATGGGGCCCTCGGAGTCTTCTTGACTTGCACTCCAAGCTCTCCGGATCAGATTTGTTCCAAAAATAACGCTCCCGAAGGTTCATTCCGTTTGGACTCCGTATGATATTCCTATTCTTGGAAATACTGAAATAGGCAAAAAACAGTAATATGGGCTGGGCCTCCGGTTAGTAGGTTAGTCCCAAAAATGATATAAATGTGTAAAATAAAGCCCATAAACATCCAAAAGGGGTAATATAATAGCATGGAACAATCAAAAATTATAGATACGTTGGAGAAGTATCATACACCAGGGTGGCAGACACCTCTTGCCCACAGAACTGGAACACCTGCTTCGCAACGGTGTTCAAGTGCACCTCCTTGAAGCCCTTGTCAGTCCTAGCTCCACTAGAGATGAGCTAGTTCATGTTGACACATCTTGTTCAGCACGAACGTGGACATGAACGCCTGCCACTTCATGTTGTTCGACCTACCATCCTTCTTTGCCTTTGCTGCTGCTAGCTTGATTGGAGCAGCTGCAGCAGCAGGAGTTGGCTCAACGAGCACTACTGGCACATAGAGGGAATCAGACTCGAACACCTCTGAATCAGGTGCCATCTCGGACATAGGCTGCGAGTCCTCGACAAACGATGAAGCAAACTGGTTGTCAGACACGATAATGGCCTGACTAAGATCTTGCGTCTGCGTGGTCATGTCCTACAATCGTAGCACGCATTGACAGTGAGGATAGCACACAACATACCGGAAAATCCATGAAAGCAGGAGCATACATGTACATGTTCATCACTATCATAGCAAGCACATGCTTCATCACTATCATACTAAGCATACCAGACAATCTATGAGCAGAAACATACATCTACAACAAACAACATGCTACAAATGGACCACCAGTAGCTACAAATCACAGATCTAGGCATGATTCAACACAAACACAAGGTTCAACTTCAAATTCTACTACTAATATAGCCTACCACATGCTTGAACATCTAGCCCTACCACAAATTGCAACCGCAGCATAGCAACCAACCATATCAGCTCACAGATCAGACAACTAATCAACCATGCATCTAGATCAAACCCTAGCTACAGCTCAGATCTAGCTAGAAGGAACAGAGAGAAAGGGGGATAGAACTCACAGAGGCCATGGCTGCAGTTTGAGGACAAGGGGGCGGTGGTGGAAGATGAATGTCGGCCGGTGAAGGAGCTCCGGCACCGTGGACTGCCGACCGATAAAGATGCACCACTTACCTGCTCGGTGGTGTCGATGCGCGTCGGCGGGAAGGTGCGAACGGAGGAAGAATGGTGGCGGGAGTTGGGGCGGTAAGGGAGGGGCTAAATAGGGGGTGGAGCGGCGAGAGGTGAGCCGAAATCCTCCCGCTGATTTTTCGGCGACGCGGGCAAGCTTGCGCCATCTCCCCTGCTCGCATGAGGGGGGAAGCGCATCGCCCTCCCCTGCCTCGCCCGAGCCAGGCTCGCGAGCTACTACCGAATCGTGCGTTTCCCCTGGGCCTAGCCTGCAGGTGCTTTAAGTTTCATGCGATGCGGGCCGCACAGTGAATGCAGGAAACCAAACGGGTCAAATTCTTTTCGCTCGGGCCAGGCTGGGCCTGATGCGGGCAACCAAACACGCCCGTCACTACTAGGGAAAAGCCTAGCAGCAGCGCGGGTTTTAGGCCTATCAGTAGCGCGGGGGGATGCGCTACTGATAAGGCGCTACAGGTAACGTGTAGCAGTAGCGCCTGTCATCCCACGCTACTGCTATACATGGATAGCTGCAGCGTGCTTCGCTGAAGAGCGCTACTGATATTATCTGCAGCGCTTTTGCTAGAGAAGCGCTACTGGTAACGCGACACTACTGCTAACTCCCCTCCCCCCTCGCTACTACTAGTTTTATTAGTTTTTTTCATATTAGTTTTGTATTTGAATATTTGTTTTGTATTTGAATAGGCTTTATACAATAATCTTTAGCATATCATACACATACAAATGTAATCATAGCATATACATACAACTAGTCTCATCAAATCATGTCATCATCATAATCATCATCCAACACAAAGTGGTCTCTCGTTATCATCTCGAAAATAGCGATACAAATCTCGATTACTTGCAAATACATCGTCATCCATCTAAACAATGGTATACGCGTGAACCTAAACTGACACTCCGGCCACTTGTCGTATATATACTCCTGGCGTAGCACTTATTCACCATCGATGATCTATGCACCTGCATCTCACATGAGTCGATGATATGCAACATATATAGTTGAGCAATAGAAAGAGACAGACTTGGCAAAAATAGAAACAACATATCATAAGCATAAATAACAAAGTTCATCGTACCCCAAAATGCCCTAACTAGAGTGATTTTCGCTAGTCGAGGAGGAGGATGGTTTAATTACATCACAAATAAAGTTTCACCGTGCATAACTCAAAGTTTTGTCATACAGAAAGTATGGACTAAATGGACACATTGTCATATATCAACAATCACTCCAACATGTCGTGTCATCCATCAATGTCAGGGAGATAGTCCTCGAGCCTAGTGAAAGGCTTCAGGTCGAGACGCTGAGCGGCTACCCATGTTCGGACGTCTTCCCACGACATTTGTCCTTCTTCGTAGAACATCCCTGTTTTTTCGACGACCTCCTTCATGATGATTTGGGCAAGTTCGCGCTGGATGTGATAGAACTCGGCTCGAAGTCGATGATCCTTGATATCTCCTACGTTCTTTTCCCATTGCAGAATATGGGCATCGCCGGATCTAGGTGACATGCGAAGGTTCTGGTGATCCCGTCTGTACTCCAGCATGTGTTGTAGGACATAGAATCCATCATTAAGAGAATCGTTCGGTTGCTGGATGCAACAAAAGTCGGTCTTATGGCTGAAGGCGACCCTGCCGCCCCTTCTCTTCTTGTCCCTGACCTCTCCACCCCTTGCTTGGTAGTCAAACATAGCACTGTCGAGAACATCCTTGATGTGGGTGTAATCCTTTTTGTGAATGTTCTTCGACGAGTCCAAGTAAAGAGCGTGGGAGAATCGGGGGTATAGGATGATGAGGACGGCGTGCCCGCCGCTGCGCAAAATAAGTACACCTCAAATTACTTAGCCTCCATCGTGCAAATGAATGATTGAAATCGAAGGAAGGATAGCAGCGCGGATGACTTACACAGGATGATAAGGCACGAGAATCGCCTCCTTGTTCTTATTGGCGAGCATGAAATTGACGATGTATTCCCTCGCGTATACACGGTGCTCTGCGCAGACTCCCAAGAAGCCCTCGTGCATGTAGTACGGGTCAGCGACACAGATATGAGCTATCTGCTCAAACCCGATGATGTAGTTCATGTGCAAGGCATAAAGGCGGACAAACGTAAAATCCAGCTTCTTCACGTGAAACATGTCGAATATGTAATCGAATCGAAGGAAGAACTTATCCACGAGGAAGCTGTCGACGTACGACATTTGCCGTGAAACGTTAACCACGTAGAGTGGGTATCCTGGATCTGTCGAGGCGATGAGGCCTTTCTCTACCCGCAGCACATCATCATGAAGTCTCCTTAGATTGCCGAATCTGGCCTATAGCACTATTGCTTGTAGGATTGGTTTACCGGGGATATGTCATTTATCCGCATCGGGGACTGCTGAGGCGGCTGGATCATAGAATCAGCTTTTTTGCCTTTCCTCGCTCTCTTCCTAGACTTCTTTACTACCGGAAGGTCTTCCATAATACTTTGAGACGGCAATTCAGCCACCGACTCATGACGCTCAAACCCTGAGGAGGCACCAGTATAGACATACTATTCAGCGCCACCGTCGTCCTCATCCTCATCCATGGCGACGTCATCAGCGACTAATGGAGCCTCCTCCTTACCCCATCCGCTATCACCCAACCCGACACCCAATGCTAATTGGTTAGGTGGGGTGTTGATGTTCATACCTTGCTGAGGCTGTGTGCTCGTGGGTGTGCTCCCGACCGCCTCTAGATGAAGCAGACTCTTTGGCCACAACAGGACCCACCCATTGCAACAATCACCAAGCCGTCGTGGTGTCTCCTCGTCATCCACCAATAGTATTGGAGGAGGCAAATTCTCGTGGCCCGGTTCGACACTGGCCACGGAAACCTTGAAGATGTTCGGGGGGATCGGCCGGCTGTGGAACAATGGTTCCTTCGGCTCCATTATCATTGCCTTCCCCACGTCCACCTTCTGGTCGCCGATGGTGTACAATATGGTGCACGGGGTTTCGTCGGCCTGCAAAGAAAAGTCTACGACGTGAGACATCCAAAAAGCAATGAAAACGGGAGATTATACATTTATATTGAAGGGGGCCGGTGTGACAGATACCGTGAGGGCGTTGAGCTCAGCCAAAGACGAAGCATCACCGAGCACATCCGTGCGGGAGCCGGTGCGGGAGCAGGTGCGGGAGCTAGTGCGGGAGCAGGTGCTCCCAAAAAGTCAGCAAGGGGAAAGTCCTCTGCATTTTATTCTGGATTTTGCCTTGTCCAAGTGAAAATGCCTGTCACCAAGGAAGTAGACAAATCTGTAACCACCTGTTTTGCGGTAGCTACCGCTGTTGTGACTGTCTGAGATGATTTCTTCTCAACCGCAATCTCAACCTTCTTGTCGATTTTTTCTTCAGTTAACCTCCGTCTTTCCTTTCTCTCCTCCGTGGTCTCACGGTAGTACTTCTTCCATGTGGCGCCGTCTCCGACACCGTGCACGCGTCCATACGACGGTCGAGTATCCACCGGTTGTTGTTTCAATATGTTCAATGCCCGGTTGAATGGAGTGTCCCACTTGGGCCTCACCAATGCCTCAGACGGCGAGTCGCTTTCGGCCGCAATCTAGTGTTGCTCTCTCTGCAAAAGGCACAAGGATCGTTTACAAATATGACTAACGTGTGCATTCGAATTGATCAGAAACTAAAATTACCAGCAGTCTCATGAACTCTGTAATGACCGGTGTTGTCTCGTAAACCTTCTTCACTGGGTCCCAACGGTGCCGGGCCCTCAGGACGTCACGCTCTTGTAGGACGGTGAAATCCGCCAAGGGGTCTGGGATGCCCAGACTCGCGGCTTCCGCGTTCTCCTTGGGCCATTTGGACCTCTTTCCGTCGTAACCACGGCTTCCGAGGTGGTGGCTCCCAATGTTCCTCTCTTGAAGCCCCTTCATGTACTTACACTTTTTTTTGGCAGCTTCGGCCTCGCAAGCCTCCTTGAATATTTGAAACTTCTCTTCCGTGATTGTCGGATTATCCTTTACAATCTCGGAGTAGGGTTCCTTCTTGTCGATGATCCTTGCTTTCACTCGAGTTTTCCAGGCGGCCAACGCGTTGCTAAACTTGGTCATGGCATGTTTGTTTATCTTCTTCATTGCTGGGTCCTCGTCTGGATCTTCATAATCCTTCTCATTCCGGCCCGGGAACAAGAATATCTGGTGAAACTTCTTTAGGAGGGAGCTTCTCATATTTTCTATCTTCTGTAGTTTCTCATCGTTGATGGTGGCAGTTGTCCATATGATGCAGCCTATTTGATTGTCGTAGCATCGACGCGCTTCCTCGGGCGCCTTTGGCTCAAAATCGTCGTCGTCCACCTCTGTGACCACCAGTCTAGTAGTCCTGAGTTTGTTAGGAAGCCGTTGCCTCTTTGCTTTCGGTTCTACATCGGCTCTGCTCCCCGAGGCAGCACTGGTCTCAGTCTCAGCGCTGGTCTCAGTCTCAGCACCGGTCTGCGTGTCGGTCTCAGTCCCCGATGCCACCGGTGGACCCAGCAACAACATCGGTTGATCGTCGGTAAGGCTAAAAAATCCGTCTGCCGCCCGGTAGACGTCGTCACAATCACCAGAACCCTGTCCTTCATCGTTGCTAGCCATGTTTCCTATGATTAAATCTAGTCAATTAATTCTAGACCTAATAAAATGAATAATGACATAAAAAAGGCCTATTGTTTTGCAGGAATGTTGACTCCTTCCTGGTGCGGTAAATCCCGGGCACTCGATATGTCCTAGTTTGCAGCACAAGTCATGCCGAAATTCACGGAAAATTTCGGCATGACCTTTGCTAAAAAGTGGACAAATCGAGAACCTGAAATTTGCCGGAACAGAAATGAATCAACATTCCGGCAAAACATAGGCCACTCAGCATCATTCCCTGGAAACAACAAAGCCACTTGGGCACAATCGAACAACTTCAATGAAGAGATATAACATGACCACTTCAATGAAAAGATATAATCAGCAATAAAAGTCTAGGAAGGGATCATCTTTAAAATAAAATTTTCCTAAATTCTTTTCCTTGAAAACTAGTGGTCTTTTCAAAAATCAAAAACCTTTGCAAAATGACCTCACTAAACACTTCTCTGCCTAGGACAGAACCCAAATTATGTTGATCTAGCTATTCATCTCTCTCACACAAACACACATTATTATCTCTAACCCTTCTCTGCCTAGGACAGAACCCAATTAAATTGCAAAGGAACTCCATTTCTCTAACCCTTTTGACCTAATGCTCTAAAATAAAATTTTCCTCTAACCTAGCCAACCTACTTAACCTAGCTTGTTAATCCAATGAACCTATTTAACCTACCTATTGAACCTAGTTAGTTAATCTAGTTTACCTAGATAATTAACCCTAATTAAACTAGTTAACACAGCTAGTTCTCTGTCAAAGCCCTAAATAATTTTTTGCACTAATTAACCTAGATAATTAACCTAATTAAACTAGTTAACCTGACTAGTTCTCTGTCAAAGCCCTAACTAAATTTTTGCACTAACCTAGATAATTAACCTAATTAAACTAGTTAACTTAACTACTTCTCTGTCAAAGTCCTAACTAAATTTTTGCCCTAACCTAGATAATTAACCTAATTAAACTAGCTAACCTATGCATGAGAGAGAGAGGAGGGGTGGGGGCTTACAGAGGATGGCTCCGGTGGTGGCGAGGGAGGCAGTGGTGGCGAGGGAGGCAGGGGCGTCTCCGGTGACGGCGAGGGAGGCAGTGGTGGCGAGGGAGGCAGGGGCGTCTCCGGTGACGGCGAGGGAGGCAGTTGTCGCGACGAAGGATCCGGTGGCGTCGACGGCGGCTCCGGTGGCGTTGACGAGGCCGCGCGGCTCCGTGGTGTTGGGGGCGGCTCCGGTGGCGTCGACGGCGCACGGCTCTGGTGGCATCGACGTCCGCAGGAGACGGCGGCGAAGTGGGGCGACGGCGAATCGGGGAGACAGCGGTGCGCGGCGTGGGTTGAGGGATTTGGGGGAGAAGTGTTGGCCGGGGGGAAACGGTTTTTTGGTTAAGTCAAACTTAGCGGTAGCGCGTTTGGTAAAACGCGCTATAGCTAAGATAGCTATAGCGGTTTTTACAAAACGTGTTGCTGCTATAGCTATGTAATTTTCTTCCATTTTTTAATTTCCTTTTCTGTTTCTATAGCGGGGCTCTAGGACACGCGTTGCAGCTACATTAGCTATAGCGCCTCTTACACACACACGCTACTGCTATGCCTTCCTCCGTTTTTTCGATTTTTCATCTTTTTCCTTTCTTATTTTTCTATTTCTTTCATTTTCATTTACTTTTCTATTTGTTTTTCATCTTATTTTATTTTCGTTAGTAGCAGCGCTCTTCTTAGGAAACGCGCTGCTACTTATGCCCTAGCTGTAGCGCGCTTCTTCCAAGCCCGCTACTGCTATGCGTAGCCTATTATTCTAGCAATGGGAATATTAGTAGTAGCGCTTTTGCCACTACATGCGCTACTGCTAAAGTTGTATCTGTAGCGCGGTTTTTACTCAAACGCTACTGCTATTTAGCACTAGCGCCCTTTTTTGACCGGCGTTGTTGCTACATTTCTGTGTATAAGGTTTTCCTAATAGTGCGTCATGTTCGCCGCTGTCTCATGAAAACGTGTTGTCTTCCACGAAGCATGCATGCAAAATTGCAAATGCAGTGTAGCCACTGTAGCCGGATTCGCTGGTGTGGCAAACAAAATCGTTTGGTCCAGCACCGGTCGACACGTCCGTCCTCTGTGTATCTATCATCTTCGCTCATGACCCGGCGGCTGCATCGCTGCGCCGTGCGTCTGAAAGAGCGAGACCTCGAACATCTTGAGGCCGCTAGCCAGCTGAGCTGGTGTACGTTTTGGTTCCGGGGAGCACTGCTTGCATTGCAGGCTGCAGCGCTAGTCCTAGCTGGAAACATAGAGAGGGAGGAGCGCTGACCAGAGAAGACAGCTTCCGCGGACACGTCCACTCGAGCCGATGAAAAGACCGGAACTAGTGTACCTCCCTTGTGCTGATAATTACTCTGTTCCAGCTCGTAATACCGTCTTTCATAAAGAAGTACAGTACGTAAGAAGTACTAAAGCACAAAGCGGCGATCAAACGTGACGATCGATGGAAAAACAGCGGAGTGGAGTGCCGAGTGCAGGTGCAGGCGAAGGTGAGCTGGCTCACGGTTGGAAGCGCGGGTGGGCAGTCAAGGCAGGGTTAAAAGATAGTACGAGTTGTTTTGTTTTCCTAGCATGTTTTGGTTTGGGGTTTAGGGCCGGCCACAGCCTTTCGTCGGCTTTAGAGCATCTCCAACAGCCGCGCTAAACAAGTGTCGTGCCGCAAATTTATCCATTTTAGCGCGCGCAATCGCTAGTGTGTCTCTAGCGGGTGCGCAATAATCGCGCGCGACATATAGAGTTGGACGTGCGGTCCGTATCGCTATCGCGCGCTGCGTATTTGGGGCGCCCGCTTCCGCGCGCGGCACACACGAGCGCTCGCGTCGCACTCTCTCCCCCGCGCCACCTTCGCCCCGCACGCGCCAGCGCCGGTGAGCTGACCCGATGAACGCATGCGCCGGCACCCCCCTCACCCCATCCTACAGCCGCGAACCCTCCACCGCCGTCGCCGCCGCAAACCCTAGTGCTGGGAGCGTTGGCCACGCCTCCGCCAGAGCTCCTCCGAGCATCGGCCTCGCGCGAGACCTCTTCATGCCGCCGCGGATGATCTCGGCAGCTGGTGGCGTCGGTGCTATGCAAAACTTGGTTGGACGTGTCGAGGGATCCATCTGTTGGAGGTGATCAAAGTAGAGATGCTTATTGGCTCCAGATGAAATAACACTTTGATCTTCGCAACATGAGTTGAATTGACCGATCCGCACGATCACTTCGCTCCCGGTGGTCGACCATCAATAGGGATTGTCAACAATGGGCGGCCGCGCAAAAAGCGGTTGACAAGTTGAACCCAAGTGGCACCAATGATGATGATATGGTAAGTGTCATTTCATCATGTTCACGTCAAGCTTGTTGTTGGTGTTTCTTGTGCTAACTTGTTTTGTTTTCATGTAGTTAAATATTGCACAAAACTTGTTCAAAGGAGAGGAGAAGAGGACCAAGAAGGGGAAGATCAAGAAAGGAAGGCCATTTACCTTGCCTCATTGCTATGAAGTATTGAAGGATTATGAGAAATGGAAGAAGCATGAGGATATTGATGATTTGGATTTGAGCAAAAAACGCAAGCGAACAATTGATTTGGAAGATGATGA
>NC_057801.1:783258468-783259035 GCF_018294505.1 Triticum aestivum
TGTCATCATAACTTGGTTTGCATTTTGAACTTGGTTGAATTATGTTGTGGGCAAGAATTTAAACTTGTGGGCATGAACTTGTGGGCATGAACTTTTGGGCACGAACTTGGTTGGAATGATGTTTATGATTCAATATATGCCATGTGTTTTGTGTTGATGTGCGAAATTTGTGCCCAAAATAAAAACAAATGTGTGCGTCGGCTGCTCGCGGGCGCTGCATTTTAGCGCTACTGCTGGAGCAAGCGCTGCGCGACGCGACAAATCTGGCGATGAGCGCGCCGCAAACCAGATTTTAGCGCGCCACGCGTTGGGCGCCTGTTAGAGATGCTCTTACAACCGTGTCATGCCATGGCTGCCACATCGACCCATCTACCCGGCCTCATGTGTAGCCTAGGCTAGTGCCCGCTCGGCCAGGTCCTCCGCCACTGTCATGCCACTCGCACAGCACAAACGATATTGCTTTTTACCAGTGGCGGAGATAGAGGGTGGCCAGGGTGGGCCATGGCCCACCCCGGGATTTGAAAATACCTTTTATACTATAGGAGGAAGGCTAAAAATAAAAGAAAA
>NC_057801.1:783260480-783262376 GCF_018294505.1 Triticum aestivum
TGCATATAAAATTTGGTCAAAGTCAAACTTTATCAACTTTGACTAAGTTTATAGGAAAAATATTATCATAATATGAAATCAATATTGTTAGATGCACAATAAAATTAATTTTCGTACTGTATAGTTGCAATTACTGCGTTCGTACGTGTGTTTATTGCGCCATGCATGCACGCAGGGAAATCTACGGCTCGGTTCATCTCCGATTGGACAGTTCGTGGCTTCGTGCGTGCGGTCACTGTGCCATGCATGAACGTAGAGAAATCTATGTCTATGGTGCAATTCACCGTCGGTCATTTTCGTGCTAGCTAGATCCGTCGTTGTCAGCCGGCCGTCGGCGGACGATGCGTACGGCAATCCGTTCCTGTTGCTTCTCTGGCTACCCATGCAGATGCAAGGCCATACGTACTTGTGTACGGGCGTACGGGCCTAGGTAGACGACGCAGTGAACCAAGTCGTCGATGTAGGTCGATCTTCCAGCGCCTCGTTTGCGCGGCGTCCTTCCGGCCGTACGTGCGTACGACATGCCTGCCTGGCTACTCTACCGGCAGGCACCGGCACGGCAAAGGAGATCGATGCATAGGCACCGCCCGTACGTACGTGGATGTATGGCTACCGACGGTAGTTAATTAGTGTACTGTTCGCGTCCGGCCTAGCTTAGCGCTATAGGGATGGCTACGTAGTTATATACTTCCTCCGTAAACTAATATAAAAGTATTTAGATTACTAAGCCTACTACGTGAATACACGCTGGCTAGGCTTAATTAATGTCACGTTAGCAGTGTACAGGGGAGTAGATGGCTGGATAGGGAGGAGGACGCCGGCCAGGCCATCCGACAAAGATCCGTTGTATGAGTTTTGTGCGTGTCCCCGAGCTAAAAGAGTCCGTCTACAGTCTACACACAGAGGCATAGGCTGGTCTCGACCCTCGCCATCACGCTACAGGGTGCATGGGATGCCGGCAATGCATGCATGTAAGGGCATCTCCAGCCGCGTCCCACGAAGGCCTCCCCAGGCGATTTTTTCACGCCGGCGCCGAAAAAATGGCCCAGTCGCGTCCCCAGAAGCCCGATTTTCGCCGGCTTGGGCCGAAAACAGCGCCGACGGACCCAGCACGAACCCGGCGCGCTGGGGGGCGCCCGGGGCGCCGGGGCGAGCTGTTTTGGCGCGAAAAAGACGCGGGCCAGCCGCATCAGCGACTCGGCGCCTCGTCTTCCCCCAACGGCCTCGGTTCCCGCGGGGAATCAATGGCAAGGCTGCCGCCGGTCAGCCTTGCCATTGATTCCTCACGGGCGGCGCTTCACGGGATGGCGCGCCGACGCCTCCCCTTCCTCGCACGCGTACACACGGGCGCGGCCGGGCTATAAACACCGGCGGCCTCCACTCGCCTGTGCCCACACCAGCCCCGCCCCTCGCCGCCGTCCAGCCCCTCCATCTCCTTGCCTCTCCCGAGCGCCGCCGCCCAGCCCCTACCTCTACCTCTTCCGAGCCCGCCCAGCCCCGCCGTCGCCATGGCAGAACGCTTCCCCGGAGACGAGTCGGCGGCCAACGGCTTCGGCCGCCGTTCGCTCCGCGAACAAGAGTCCTGGCTCCTGTTCCAGGCGAACATCCCGGCGCCGCCGGACATGCGCGCGGGGCCAACGGGGTGGAGACTCAGCGCCGGGGGAGTGCCCATTCCCCCGTTGCCCGACGCCGTGGCAAAGCCTAACTACTTCGCCGAGGAGGTCGAGATCGTGCGCGCGTCCCTCACCGACGCCCAGCTCTCCCTCCCCCAGTACGCCGCCGACAACCACGCGGCCTGGGCGGCGTATTTCGAGCGCCGCCAGCAGCAGCAATTGGCGTCCACCAACGGCGCGCCGGTGGTCAGCGGCCGGCGGAACAGCGAGGGGCGCCACCTCT
>NC_057801.1:783267082-783268678 GCF_018294505.1 Triticum aestivum
GTTTTCTGAATTATCCATGCAATAAAAAATATCCTGAAAATAAAAGTTCTCCAAATGCCCTGCAAATTTAGTATGTTTTTTCTAGAATATTTGAGGATTTTAGCCACTTAGAACACAGTAGGGGGGGCAAGCACCTAGCCACGAGGGTCCAGGTCGTGCCCCCTGCCTCGTGGGTCCATGGTGGCCCCCCTCCATTTATTCCTGCACCCACACACTCCATCTTCCTCCCAAAAAAATCCCCATCCAGCTCAAGCACGAGTTCTAGCTCAATTTGCTGCGATTTTCGATCTCCTTGCTCAAAGTCCCATTCACAAAACTGCTTTGGGAGATTGTTCCTTGGTATGTGACTCTTCCAATGGTCCAATTAGTTTTTGTTCTAGTGCTTTATTCATTGCAAATTTTTGCTGCCTAGGTGACCCTGTTCTTGAGGTTGCATGTCAAATTTATGAGGTCCCAAGTAATTCTAATGCATGATATAGGCTCTAGGCACTTGTGAGGGTAGTTGCTATCAGTTTTATTGAGTTTGATTCACTTTTATTTTGAGTTACTAAAAATTTCAGAAATATTTCAGAGGAAGAAATATTTCTAGGAAAATGTACCAAGGTGGTTCTTCAAGAAAGCAAGCACCCAGGCGCGCAATGCGTGAGCAAGATGATGAACCACCAAGGGAAGCTGATGTGCAACCTTGTGAATGGTCGTTAGAAGAGTTTATGGTAAATGCATGCATCAAGGATGAATTTGATGCATACGTGTATAATGCCGATCTTGAAGACTTCATGCAGGATAAGTGTCCTCAGTACTACTATTTGACTGATTCATTCGTGAGAAGATTTAAATTTTCATCTTCGCGTAATTCTCAAAGTGTCCTGTTTGATATTTATGATCAGTCATATACCATGGACCTAGAAGATTTTACTACTGCTTGCAAACTCCCACAGTGGGGTAGTGTTAATGTACCCCGTAAATCTGAATATAAAGACTTTCTTGCTAGTATCACCGTGGGAGAATCTAGAGATATAGCGCAAGCTACCATAGGGAGCATTCATTTTCCTGCTATACATTGTTTTGCTCTCTTCATTGGTAGATACATTAACGGTAAGGATGAAGCATGTCACATGTGTGTTCTTGATCGTTGTGTTCTCAAGAGTGTGGTATTAGGTAATAAAGAATACAACTTGGGGGCAATTGTTGCACGTAGGTTGCATAATAATGGTTTATCTGGAGATTTGTTTGGAGGGATTTATGCGACCCGTGTTGCTAATTATCTTGGTATACCTCCACGTGAGGGTGATAGCGAGTTGCTTCCCGCTTATTTAGATTATAATGCTATGGTCAGTCATCATTTTCTTGAGAGGAATGAACAATTCCTCCAGTATCGACTAATCTTTGACAGACGTCGCGCTGTCCATGTCACTCTCCCTGCTCCTTCCCTTTTTGATTACCAGGAAAAAAGAAGATATGTTGTAACCAGGGAGGAGGCAACCGAATATGAAAGGAGAATGGAGGCATCTCGCCACCATGCCGTAGCTCAGGAGGCATTGGCTGCTGCATCTCAGTATGATCCCAGTTATAACTTTGGATATCAGTCAGGCTATC
>NC_057801.1:783268688-783270676 GCF_018294505.1 Triticum aestivum
CCCCCAGTACGCCGCCGACAACCACGCGGCCTGGGCGGCGTATTTCGAGCGCCGCCAGCAGCAGCAATTGGCGTCCACCAACGGCGCGCCGGTGGTCAGCGGCCGGCGGAACAGCGAGGGGCGCCACCTCTGGTGGGGCGTCCCCGGCCGCACACTCGAGGGCGTGCTCACGTACCTCGAGGGCGGCAACGACCCGCCGTTGGCGTACCCCCCGGCGTAGCACCGACGCGTCGGGCCATGGGCGCCAAGGAGGTTCGGGTCCTCCTCCTCCTCTTCCTCCTCCCGATCCTCATCGCACTCCTCCGGCACTCCGGCCCTGCTCGGCGTCAAGGCCGAGCCCGCGGCGGAGTCGCCGCTCGGCCGGCACACTCGCAGCACCGGCATCGTCATCAACGAGGGCGGCCGGCGCGCCTCCTCCTCGTCGGCTCCTCCGCGCTTCATCAAGCCAAAGACGGAGCCGGGGCTGGCGCCGGTGAAGACGGAGCCGGGGCTGGCGCCGGTGAAGGCGGAGCCGGGGCTGGCGCCGGTGAAGGCGTAGTTCGACGACGACGACGCGGACCTAGAATGGGCGCGCCAAGACTCCATTGCGATGGAGAAGGCGCGCCGGGAGAAGGTGAAGGAGCGCCAGCGCGCCGCCCTGTGCCGCTTCGAGGAGCGCCGACGCGGCCGCGATGAAGACGGGGTCGTCGTCCTATGCGATAGCGACGACGACGACGACGCGCCGCCGCCAGTCCGCCATGGCGACACCGGGTCCAGCAGGGGCGCCCGCGTCAAGGAAGAGAAGGCCGACGACGACGATGGCGGCAATGACTTCAGCCCCTTTCTTTTTTAGATTAGGTTAATGTAATGGAAATACGCGAATTTCACCGAAATTTGCCATGTTTAGCCGAAATTTAACTACTTTTTATCATAACTTCGCCGAACGGCCCTTTTTTTAATACGCGCCTGGGGGCGGCCCTGGGGGCGGCCCTAGGGGCCGACGGCTGGGGACCGACTCGCCCCCAGGGCCATTTTTTGCGCCCGCTCACCCCCAGGCGGCGCTTTTAGACGACATCTCCAGCCGTTGGCCCCCCCAGGACGCATACAAATCGCCCCCTGGGGGAGAACCGGCGATACACTCGGCGCTGGGGGCGGTTTTGCGCCCAGTCGTCGCCCCCAGGCGCCGAAATTGGCCTACTTTGCAGCCCAATTTCGGCAAATAAACGGCCCATATGGGCGAGAATAGGCCCATATTCGGCGTGGTTTTGCCGTGTCTCGGCGTTCAATTATCAACACAATTATTCCTTATCACATATTTCATCACAAAAAAATCAAATACTTCAACAAAATACTACAACAACAAATAGTTCAATACAAATTATATAGTTCAACAAATAAAAACTCGTATTTCATCACGCGGCGTCCCCCTTGAGCCTCCATAGGTGCTCAATCAGATCTTTCTGCAGTTGATGATGCACCTGTGGGTCTCGGATCTCCTGACGCATACTGAGATAGGCAGTCCAAGTTGCCGGTAGCTGGAGATCAACTTCGGCTAGAGGACCCTGCCTGTAGTATGGTTCAGTGTCAAACACTGGGTCTTCCTGCTCGCTCTCGATGATCATGTTGTGCAAGATGACACAGCAAGTCATGATCTCCCACATTTGATCTTTCGACCAGGTCTGAGCGGGGTACCGAACAACAGCGAATCGAGATTGGAGCACACTAAATGCCCGCTCGACATCCTTCCTGCAAGCCTCCTGAAGCTTCGCAAACCAGGCGTTCTTGCCTCCTGCCACAGGGTTTGAGATCGTCTTCACAAATGTCGACCATCTCGGATAGATGCCGTCAGCTAGATAGTACCCCTTGTTGTATTGGTGCCCATTGATCTCGAAGTTCACCAAAGGAGAATGGCCCTCAACGAGCTTGGCAAAAACAGGAGAGCATTACAGCACGTTGATGTCATTGTGAGTTCCTGGCATACCAAAGAAGGAGTGCCAAATCCAGAGGTC
>NC_057801.1:783270762-783272127 GCF_018294505.1 Triticum aestivum
GGCGTCGAGCCACCTCGACGCGGCTTTTCATTGCTCGCCAGCAGCTGGGCGAGGGCGGCGAGCACCATCAGATGCTCTTCTTCCTGGACGTCGGCCGCGGCTTCCTCCTCCAGCAGCGCGGCGAGCTCTTCCTGCTCATCCGAGTCCATCGCCGAGACAGTCAAAATGCCGAACACCTTGCGCTCGGTGGGCGTGTACCCGCCGTTAAACCGCGCCTCCGCGGCCGGAAACGGCGGCCGGAAACGCCCACCTGCTGCGGGAGGGGCTGCCGCGGTGAAGCGCTGCTATTTTCCAGCGGGGAATGGCTATCTAGCGGAGTAGGCCGGCGGCCGTCGCCGGGATATAGCTAGTGGTGGCCGAGGGCGCGGGGGGTGCGAGGCGAGTCGGGGAAAAAAACCTTGACTTTTCCCCTGTCGGTGTGGGCCAGACGTGCTTTTCCCTAGCGCCGGAGCCCCCAACGGCTCCCCAGCGCGCCGGGTTCGGCCTGTGACCGCCGGGCGGAAAAAAGGTCCGAACCGGCGATTTTCGGCGCCGGCGCCGAAAAAGTGGCCTGGGGGGCCTGTTGGGGGCGTGGCTGGAGATGCCCTAAGGGCCGCTGTAGCTGTAGGAAGCTGTCCTTTTTTCTCATGCATTATTTGGCGGTGGGCCACTATTATATGGAAAAGCATAGCCGAAATTGCAGGTATTGTACAAGAATTAGTACAAATTACATGAAAACTAAATTTCAAAAAGTTAAGTGAAAACAGAAGAAAAAAAAGATACTCCCTCCGATCCAAAAAATTACGTGAAAACAAAGTTGTACTAAAGTTGTGTCAATTAATTTTGATGGAAAGGAGTACTATGTTTTATAGAAGTATTAAATGGAGGGAATGCCTCAAACTAACTCGGTTGAGTGGGCATAAAACGTTGAATTGAGTGAAGAATGAGAAGTTTAATCCAAAGACCTATCTTCTTATGTATGCGCTTAACTGATATGCTTAAAGTGAATTCTTATGCTAAATACATGAAGGATATTATTACAAATAAAAGAAAGATATCGGAAGCTGAAATTTCCACCATGCTTGCTAACTATACTTTTAAGGGTGGAATACCAAAGAAACTTGGAGATCCAGGAGTACCAACTATACCATGATTCGTTAAAAGAAACTATGTTAAAACTGCTTTATGTGATCTTGGAGCCGGTGTTAGTGTTATGCCTCTCTCTTTATATCGTAGACTTGAATTGAATAAGTTGACACCTACTGAAATATCTTTGCAAATGGCTGATAAATCAACTGCTATATCTGTCGGTATTTGTGAGGATGTGCCTGTTGTGGTTGCAAATGTCACTATCTTAATGGACTTTGTTATTCTTAATATTCCCGA